>NW_025549619.1:0-5000 GCF_905237065.1 Salmo salar | reverse complement strand
AGGCCCCATTATCACTGCATATTGGCTATGCTCAGTAGGCCAGGCAATACATTATCACTGCATATTGGCTATGCTCAGTAGGCCCAATACATTATCACTGCATATTGGCTATGCTCAGTAGTCCCAATACATTATCTATACGCCACATTGGCTATGCTCAGTAGGCCCAATACATTATCACTGCATATTGGCTTATGCTCAGTAGGCCCAATACATTATCACTGCATATTGGCTATGCTCAGTAGGCCCAATACATTATCACTGCATATTGGCTATGCTCAGTAGGCTAGTAGGCCCACACATTATCACTGCATATTGCCTATGCTCAGCGTTTCCAACACATTATCACTGCATATTGGCTATGCTCAGTAGTCCCAATACATTATCACTGCATATTGTCTATGCTCAGTAGTCCCAATACATTATCACTGCATATTGGCTATGCTTCAGTAGTCCCAATACATTATCACTGCATATTGGCTATGCTCAGTAGTCCCAATACATTATCACTGCATATTGGCTATGCTTCAGTAGGCTATAGGTCCAATACATTATCACTGCATATTGGCTATGCTCAGTAGTCCCAATACATTATCACTGCATATTGGCTATGCTCAGTAGGTCCAATACATTATCACTGCATATTGTCCATGCTCAGTAGTCTCAATACATTATCACTGCATATTGTCTATGCTCAGTAGTCCATTATCACTGCATATTGGCTATGCTTCAGTAGGCTATAGGTCCAATACATTATCACTGCATATTGTCTATGCTCAGTAGTCCCAATACATTATCACTGCATATTGTCTATGCTCAGTAGTCCCAATACATTATCACTGCATATTGTCTATGCTCAGTAGTCCCAATACATTATCACTGCATATTGGCTATGCTCAGTAGTCCCAATACATTATCACTGCGTATGGCTATGCTCAGTAGTCCCAATACATTATCACTGCATATTGGCTATGCTCAGTAGGCTATAGGTCCAATACATTATCACTGCATATTGGCTATGCTCAGCAGTCCCAATACATTATCACTGCATATTGTTGCTATGTCTCAGTAGGTCCAATACATTATCACTGCATATTGTCTAGCTCAGTAGTCCCAATACATTATCACTGCATATTGTCCATGCTCAGAGTCTGAGGTCCAATACATTATCACTGCATATTGGCTATGCTCAGTAGGCCCAATACATTATCACTGCATATTGTCTATGCTCAGTAGTCCCAATACATTATCACTGCATATTGTCTATGCTCAGTAGTCCCAATACATTATCACTGCATATTGTCTATGCTCAGTAGTCCCAATACATTATCACTGCATATTGGCTATGCTCAGTAGGCTATAGGCCCAATACATTATCACTGCATATTGGTTTATGCTCAGTAGGCCCAATACATTATCACTGCATATTGGCTGTATGCTCAGTAGGCCCAATACATTATCACTGCATATTGGCTATGCTCAGTAGGTCCAATACATTATCACTGCATATTGTCTATGCTCAGTAGGCCCAATACATTATCACTGCATACGGCTATGCTCAGTAGGTCCAATACATTATCACTGCGTAATTGTCTATGCTCAGTCGGCTGTAGGCCCAATACATTATCACTGCATATTGGTGCCGTAGGCCCAATACATTATCACTGCATATTGGCTATAGGCCCAATACATTATCACTGCATATTGGCCATAGGCTTATCACTGCATATTGGCTATAGGCCCAATACATTATCACTGCATATTGGCTATGCTCAGTAGGAATACATTATCACTGCATATTGGCTATGCTCAGTAGGTCCAATACATTATCACGCATATTGTCTATGCTCCAGTAGTCTGTAGGTCCAATACATTATCACTGCATATTGGCTATGCTCAGTAGGCCCAATACATTATCACTGCATATTGTCTATGCTCAGTAGTCCCAATACATTATCACTGCATATTGTCTATGCTCAGTAGTCCCAATACATTATCACTGTATATTGTCTATGCTCAGTAGTCCCAATACATTATCACTGCATATTGGCTATGCTCAGTGGAGGCTATAGGCCCAATACATTATCACTGCATATTGGCTATGCTCAGTAGGCCCAATACATTATCACTGCATATTGGCTATGCTCAGTAAGGCCCAATACATTATCACTGCATATTGGCTATGCTCAGTAGGTCCAATACATTATCACTGCATATTGTCTATGCTCAGTAGGCCCAATACATTATCACTGCATATTGGCTATGCTCAGTAGGTCCAATACATTATCACTGCATATTGTCTATGCTCAGTCGGCTGTAGGCCCAATACATTATCACTGCATATTGGCTTTATGCTCAGTAGGCCCAATACATTATCACTGCATATTGGCTATAGGCCCAATACATTATCACTGCATATTGGCTATAGGCCCAATACATTATCACTGCATATTGGCTATGCTCAGTAGGCCTAATACATTATCACTGCATATTGGCTATAGGCCCAATACATTATCCTGCATATTGGCTATAGGCCCAATACATTATCACTGCATATTTGGCTATGTTTCAGTAGGCCCAATACATTATCATTGCAGTATTGGCTATGCTCTAGTAGGCCCAATACATTATCACTGCATATTGTCTATGCTCAGTAGGCCCAATACATTATCACTGCATATTGGCTAGTAGGCCCAATACATTATCACTGCATATTGGCTATGCCTAGTAGCCGTCCCACAACATTATCACTGCATATTGGCTATGCCTTAGTAGTCCCAATACATTATCACTGCATATTGGTTCATGCCTGCAGGTCCAATATATTATCACTGCATATTGTCTATGCTCCAGTAGGCTATAGGTTTAATCACATTATCGCTATTGTCTATGCTCAGTGGTCAATACATTATCACTGCATATTGGCTATGCTCAGTAGGCCCAATACATTATCACTGCATATTGGCTATGCTCAGTGGGCTATGGCCCAATGCATTATCACTGCATATTTGTCTGCTCAGTAGGTTTACCAATACATTATCACTGCATATTGGCTATGCTCAGTAGGCCTACATTATCACTGCATATTGTCTATGCTCAGTAGGCCCAATACATTATCACTGCATATTGTCTATGCTCAGTAGACCCAATACATTATCACTGCATATTGTCTATGCTCAGTAGTCCCAATACATTATCACTGCATATTGGCTATGCTCAGAGGCTATAGGCCCAATACATTATCACTGCATATTGGTCTATGCTCAGTAGTGGGCCCAATACATTATCACTGCATATTGTCTATGCTCAGTAGGCCCAATACATTATCACTGCATATTGGCTACCCCAATGGGCTATGGGTCCCAATACATTATCACTGCATATTGGCTATGCTCAGTAGGCTATAGGTCCAAACATTATCACTGCATATTGTCTACCTACCTGCTCAGTAGGCCCAATACATTATCACTGCATAATAACGTTTAATGGTCAGTGGGCCCAATACATTATCACTGCATATTTGGCTATGCTCAGTAGTTCCAATACATTATCACTGCATATTGGCTATGCTCAGTGAGGCCCAATACATTATCACTGCATATTGGCCAGTATGCTCAGTAGGTTATTCCAATACATTATCACTGCATATTGGCTATACTCAGTGGGTCCAATACATTATCACTGCATATTACTATGCTCAGTAGGCTGTGGGCCCAATACATTATCACTGCATATTGGCTATCTTAGGTTAGGTCCAATACACAATATCACTGCATATTGGCGGCTATGCCCCAATACATTATCCTGCATATTGGCTTATGCTCAGTAGGTCCAATACATTATCACTGCATATTGGCTATGCTTCCAGTAGGCCCAATACATTATCACTGCATATTGGCTATGCTCAGTAGGCCCAATACATTATCACAATATTGCTATAGGCTCGTAGGTCCAATACATTATCACTGCATATTGGCTATGCTCAGTGGGTATAGGCCCAATACATTATCACTGCATATTGGCTATGCTCCAGTAGTCCCAATACATTATCACTGCATATTGGCTATGCTCAGTAGTCCCAATACATTATCACTGCATATTGGCTATGCTCAGTGGGCCCAATACATTATCACTGCATATTGGCTATGCTCAGTAGGCTGTGGGTCCAATACATTATCACTACATATTGGCTATGCTCAGTAGGCCCAATACATTATCACTGCATATTGGCTTATGCTCAGTGGGCCCAATACATTATCACTGCATATTGGCTATGCTCCAGTAGTTCCAATACATTATCCTGCATATTGGCGGCTATGCTCAGTAGGCCCAATCCATTATCACTACATATTAAACATGCTCATAGGCCCAATACATTATCACTGCATATTGGCTATGCTCAGTGGGCTATAGGCCCAATACATTATCACTACATATTGGCTATGCTCAGTGGGCCCAATACATTATCACTGCATATTGGCTATGCTCATTGGGCCCAATGCATTGTCACTGCGTATTGTTTATGCTCGGTGGGTTAATACATTATCACCCACCCCTTGCATATTGGCTAATGCTCAGTGTATATACATTATCACTGCATATTGGCTATGCTCAGTGGCCAAATACATTATCACTGCATATTAGCTATGCTCCAGTGGTCCCAATACATTATCACTGCATATTGCTATGCTCAGTGGTCCCATACTCTGCATATTGCTATGCTCAGACCCCAATACATTATCACTGCATATTGGCTATGCTCAGTAGGCTGTAGGTCCAATACATTATCACTACATATTGGCTATGCTCAATTTAATACATTATCACTGCATATTGCTATGCTCATAGCCCAATACATTATCCTATATTGGCTATGCTCAGTAGGCCCAATACATTACTGCATATTGTGCTCAGTGGGCCCAATACATTATCACTGCATATTGGCTAATAATGCTAGGCCCAATACATTATCACTGCATATTGGCTGAATGCTCGGTAGG
>NW_025549618.1:155000-226896 GCF_905237065.1 Salmo salar | reverse complement strand
CACACACACACACACACACACACACACACACTATGTAACTTTAGGGTGACTTTATATTACCAGGGGGGTTTACTGGGTGACTATATTACCAGGGGGTCTTACCAGGTGACTATATTACCAGGGGGTTTACCGGGTGACTATATTACCGGGGGTTTACCTGTGACCATATTACCAGGGGGTTTACCGTGGTGACTATATTACTGGGGGTTTACCGAGGACTATATTACTGGGGTTTAAGCCAGCTGTGCTGGACTACATACCAGGGGCTTACTAGTGACCATATATTACCAGGGTTCACCAGTTGACTATATTACTAGGGTGTAAAAGGTTATAGCAAATAGGGTGTAAGTGACTATATTACTAGGGGCTTTACCAGGTGACTACATTACCAGGGGGGTTTACAGGGTGACCATATTACCAGGGGTGTATTTACCGGGTGACTATATTACTAGGGGTCTTTACCGGGTGACTATATTACTAGGGGTTTCGACCGCGTGACTATATTACCAGGGGTTACCGCGGACTATATTACCAGGGGTTTTACCGCGTGACTGATATTACCGTGGGGGTGTTACCGGGTGACTATAATACCGGGGGTTTACCAGCTGACTATATTACCAGGGGGCTTCACCGCGTGACCATAATACCAGGGGCTTTACCAGGCGACCATATTACTAGGGCTTTACCCGCTGACCATATTACCAGGGGGCTTTACCGGCTGACTATATTACTAGGGGTTTACGTCAAGACCACATTACCAGGGGGGGTATTAAATGGGGTGACTATTACTGGGGGCTTACCAGGCAACTATATTACCAGGGGGCTCACTCAGGTGACTATATTACCAGGGCCTTACCAGTTGACTATATTACTAGGGGTTTTACCCGGTGACTATTATATGTGCGTTACCGGTGACTATATTACCAGGTGGGCTTTTACCAGGTGACTATATTACCTAGGCGTGATCAACCAGGTGACTGTATTACTAGGGGTTTTACCAGGTGACTACAAAATCCAGGGGTGATGAACCAGGTGACTATATTACCAGGGGCTTTACCAGGTGACTATATTACTAGGGGTTTTACCGCGTAAACTATATTACTAGGGGCTTGGTTACAGGTGACTATATTACTAGGGGGTTTACCAGTGACCATATTACTAGGGGTTTACCGGGTGACTATAATACCAGGGGATTTTACCGCGTGACTATATAACCACAGGGTGATAAACCAGGTGACCGTATTACTAGGGGTTTACCGGGTGACTATATAAACCGGGGTGATAAAACCAGGTGACTATATTACCAGGGGTTTACCGGTGACTATATTACCAGGGGTGATAAACTGCAGGTGACTATATTACCAGGGGTGACAAACCAGGTGACTGTATTAGATAGGTTTTACCGGTGACTATATTACCAGGGGCAGTGATGAACCAGGTGACTGTATTACTAGGGGGTTTTAACGGGTGACTATATAACCAGGGGTGATAAACCGGGTGACTATATTGGCCAGGGGGTTTACCAGGTGACACTATATTACCAGGGGGGTATTACTCCGGGTGACTATATTACTGGGGGGTTTACCAGTTGACTATATTACCAGGGGGTTTACCAGGTGACTATATTACCAGGGGGTTTACCAGTTGACTATATTACTAGGGGGTTTACAGGGGGTGACTATATTACTAGGGGGTTTTACCAGGTGACTATATTACCAGGGGGTTTACAGGGTGACTATATTACCAGGGCGGTTTTCCGGAAGTGACTATATTACTAGGGGTTTTTTACCCGGGTGACTATATTACTAGGGGTTTTACCGGGTGACTACTATTACCACAGGGGGGTTTAACGGGTGATTATATTACCAGGGGTTTTACCGGGTGACTATATTACCAGGGGGTAATTACCGCGTTACTATATTACTGGGGGTTTACCAGTTGACTATATTACCAGGGGGTATTACCGGGTGACTATATTACCAGGGGGGGTTTACCAAGTGACTATATTACCAGGGGGTTTACCGGGTGACTATATTACTAGGTCTGTTTTACCAGGTGACTATATTACCAGGGGTGATCAACCAGGTGACTGTATTACTAGGGGGTTTTACCAGGTGACTATATAACCAGGGGTGAGAACCAGGTGACTATATTACCTGGGGGTTTACCAGGTGACTATATTACTAGGGGGGGTTTTACCGGGTGACTATATTACTAGGGCTGTTTACCAGGTGACTATATTACTAGGGTTTACCAGGTGACTATACTAGGGGTTTACCGGTGACTATATTACCAGGGGTTTTACTGGGTGACTATATAACCAGGGGTGATAAACCAGGTGACTGTATTACTAGGGGGGGTTTACCGGGTGACTATATAACCAGGGGTGATAAACCAGGTGACTATATTACTAGGGGGTTTAACCGGGTGACTATATTACCAGGGGTGATAAACCAGGTGACTATATTACCAGGGGTGATAAACCAGGTGACTATATAACCAGGGGTGATAAACCAGGTGACTGTATTACTAGGGGTTTTACCGGGTGACTATATTACCAGGGTGATGAACCAGGTGACTGTATTACTAGGGGGTTTTTACCGGTGACTATATAACCAGGGGTGATGAACCAGGTGACCTATATTACTAGGGGTTTTACCGGGTGACTTATATTACCAGGGGGGTTTTACCGGGTGACTATATTACCAGTGGGGTTTACCAGTTGACTATATTACTAGGGGTTTTACCGGGTGACTATATTACCAGGGGGTTTACCGGATTGACTATATTACTAGGTGGGTTTTACCAGGTGACTATATTACCAGGGGTGATAAACCAGGTGACTGTATTACTAGGGGGTTTTACCAGGTGACTATATAACCAGGGGTGATGAACCAGGTGACTATATTACTAGGGGGTTTACCAGGTGACTATATTACTAGGGGGGTTTACCAGGTGACGTATATTACTAGGGGGGGTTTACCAGGTGACTATATTACTAGGGGTTTTACCAGGTGACTATATTACCAGGGGGTTTACCAGGTGACTATACAACCAGGGGTGATAAACCATGGTTTTTGTTTTCCCAGGTCCCACCTCCAGATCCTCATCAGTCCTAATCCGTCCCTAGCAACCAGGACTTCCATGTTTCCATGGAGTGGCCAGATCTATGTCCAGTGTGACAATCAACAGAAGGTAGTGATGATGTAGTGGGGCCTCAATGTCTTGATGTGGTGGGGTCCCCCTCAATGTCTCTTGATGTGGTGGGGTCCCCCTCAATGTCTTGATGTGGTGGGGCCCCTCAATGTCTTGATGTGGTGGGGCCCTCAATGTCTTGATGTGGTGGTGGGGCCTCAATGTCTTGATGTGGTGGTGGGGCCCCCCTCAATGTCTTGATGTGGTGGTGGGGCCCCCTCAATGTCTTGATGTGGTGGGGTCCCCCTCAATGTGTTGATGTGGTGGGGTCCCCCTCAATGTGTTGATGTGGTGGTGGGGCCCTCAATGTCTTGATGTGGTGGTGGGGTCCCCTCAATGTCTTGATGTGGTGGTGGGGTCCCCTCCAATGTCTTGATGTGGTGGTGGGGCCCCCTCAATGTCTTGACGTGGTGGGGTCCCCCTCAATGTCTTGACGTGGTGGTGGGGCCCCCCTCAATGTCTTGATGTGGTGGTGGGGCCCCCTCAATGTCTTGACGTGGTGGTGGGGCCCCCTCAATGTCTTGATGTGGTGGTGGGGCCTCAATGTCTTGATGTGGTGGTGGGGCCCCATGTCTTGATGTGGTGGTGGGGCCCCCTCAATGTCTTGATGTGGGTGGTGGGGCCCCTCAATGTCTTGATGTGGTGGTGGGGCCCCTCAATCTCTTGATGTGGTGGTGGGGCCCCTCAATGTCTTGATGTGGTGGTGGGGTCCCCTCAATGTCTTGATGTGGTGGTGGGGCCCCCTCAATGTCTTGATGTGGTGGTGGGGCCCCCCTCAATGTCTTGATGTGGTGGTGGGGCCCCCTCAATGTCTTGATGTGGTGGTGGGGCCCCAATGTCTCTTGACGTGGTGGGGTCCCCTGTCTTGACGTGGTGGGGCCCCCTCAATGTCTTGACGGGTGGTGGGGGCCCCCTCAATGTTTGACGTGGTGGTGGGGCCCCCTCAATGTTTGACGTGGTGGTGGGCCCCCTGTTTTGACGTGGTGGTGGGGCCCCCTCAATGTCTTGAGGTGGCGGGGGGCCCCTAATGTCTTGATGTGGTGGTGGGGCCCCCTCAATGTCTTGATGTGGTGGTGGTCCCCCTCAGTCTTGATGTGGTGGTGGGGGTCCCCTCAATGTCTTGATGTGGTGGTGGGGCCCCCTCAATGTCTTGATGTGGTGGTGGGGCCCCTGTTTGACGTGGTGGTGGGCCCCCTCAATGTCTGACGTGGTGGGGCCCCCCTCAATGTCTTGATGTGGTGGTGGGGCCCCCTCAATGTCTTGACGTGGTGGGGTCCCCTCAATGTCTTGACGTGGTGGGGGCCCCCTCAATGTCTTGACGTGGGTGGTGGGGCCCCCTCAATGTCTTGACGTGGTGGTGCCCCTCAATGTCTTGACGTGGTGGTGGGGCCCTCAATGTCTTGACGTGGTGGTGGGGCCCCCTCAATGTCTTCGACGTGGTGGTGGGCCCTCAATGTTTTGATGGGTGGTGGGGCCCCTCAATGTCTTGATGTGGTGGTGGGGTCCCCCTCAATGTCTTGATGTGGTGGTGGGGTCCCCTCAATGTCTTGATGTGGTGGTGGGGCCCCTCAATGTCTTGATGTGGTGGTGGGGCCCCCTCAATGTCTTGACGTGGTGGTGGGAGGCCCCCCTCAATGTCTTGACGTGGTGGTGGGGCCCCTCAATGTCTTGATGTTATTTTCTCTCCTCCTGCTGTCCAGTTCATCAAAATCCAGATTCGTCAGGACCTGGCTCTGGATGTATCAACCTCCCCATCAGACCAGAGCCTGGCCCCCTTCCCCCTCAGACTGCTAGCCCCATGCCCACCACCATGCTGCCCCCATCAAACCAGAGCCTGGCCCCCTTCCCCTCAGACTGCTAGCCCCATGCCCACCACCATGCTGCCCCCCTGCAGACCAACCCCCCAGACCAGACGGCTCCAGCCACGGTAGAGATCAGTAACCGCACCATCGTGTTTCCTGCCACGCCCTCAGGAGACGCCTCAGGTAGGAGACAATCTCTGACTCTCAGCGTTACTGGGACATGTCTATAATCTCTGACTCCCAGCGTTCACGACACGTCTATAATCCCAGCGTTGGGACACGCCCATAATCCCAGCGTTGGGACACGTCTATAATCCCAGCGTTGGGACGCGTCTATAATCCCACGTTGGGACACGCTCTATAATCCCAGCGTTGGGACACGTCTATAATCTATCACTCCCAGCATTACTCAGTTTTGGGACATGTCTATAATCTCAGCGTTGGGACACGTCCCTATAATCCCAGCGTTGGGACACGTCTATAATCCCAGCGTTGGGACACGTCTATAATCCCAGCGCTGGGACACGTCTATAATCCCAGCGTTGGGACACGTCTATAATCCCAGCGTTGGGGACACGTCTATAATCCCAGCGCTGGGACACGTCTATAATCCCAGCGCTGGGACACGTCTATAATCTATGACTCCCAGCATTACTCAGTTTTGGGACATGTATATAATCCCAGCGCTGGGACACGTCTATAATCCCAGCGCTGGGACACGTCTATAATCCCAGCGCTGGGACACGTCTATAATCCCAGCGCTGGGACACGTCTATAATCTATGACTCCCAGCATTACTCAGTTTTGGGACATGTCTATAATCTCAGCGTTGGGACACGTCCTATAATCCCAGCGTTGGGACACGTCTATAATCCCAGCGCTGGGACACGTCTATAATCCCAGCGCTGGGACACGTCTATAATCCCAGCGCTGGGACACGTCTATAATCCCAGCGCTGGGACACGTCTATAATCCCAGCGCTGGGACACGTCTATAATCCCAGTGCTGGGACACGTCTATAATCCCAGCGCTGGGACACGTCTATAATCTATGACTCCCAGCATTACTCAGTTTTGGGACATGTCTATAATCTCAGCGTTGGGACACGGCTATAATCCCAGCGTTGGGACACGTCTATAATCCCAGCGTTGGGACACGTCTATAATCCCAGCGCTGGGACACGTCTATAATCCCAGCGCTGGGACACGTCTATAATCCCAGCGCTGGGACCGTCTATAATCCCAGCGCTGGGACACGTCTATAATCCCAGCGCTGGGACACGTCTATAATCCCAGCGTTGGGACACGTCTATAATCCCAGCGTTGGGACACGTCTATAATCCCAGCGCTGGGACACGTCTATAATCCCGGCGCTGGGACACGTCTATAATCTATGACTCCCAGCATTACTCAGTTTTGGGACACGTCTATAATCCCAGCGCTGGGACACGTCTATAATCCCAGCGCTGGGACAGGTCTATAATCCCAGCGCTGGGACACGTCTATAATCCCAGCGCTGGGACACGTCTATAATCCCAGCGCTGGGACACGTCTATAATCTATGACTCCCAGCATTACTCAGTTTTGGGACACGTCTATAATCCCAGCGTTGGGACACGTCTATAATCCCAGCGTTGGGACACGTCTATAATCCCAGCGCTGGGACACGTCTATAATCCCAGCGTTGGGACACGTCTATAATCCCAGCGCTGGGACACGTCTATAATCCCAGCGTTGGGACACGTCCTATAATCCCAGCGTTGGGACACGTCTATAATCCCAGCGTTGGGACCGTCTATAATCCCAGCGCTGGGACACGTCTATAATCCCAGCGCTGGGACACGTCTATAATCTCTGGAGTTTGCCGTTACCAGTCAATAGCCCCGTTTCCCCTCTAGATAATACGAAATGCTGTGTGTGTTCGTGAAGAATGTTCCAGTGTTTTGACCTACGAGGCCGTCTCTTCCTTCGTCAGAGTCCTCTGTGGAGGTGGAGAATAGAGGACAACAGGTGAGGTGGTACCTGTCTTCCTTCGCCCCTCCCTATGTAAAGGGGTGGACAGCAGTGGGGATGTGTACCGGGCCACCTACACAGCTTTCAGGTGTCCCCGAGTCTCTGGAATCCTGGGAGCTAACGACAAGATGCAGGTGAATTATCCCATCATCATCTCTTTGGGGGTTACTGACCACCCAGCTTTACCCAGTCACACCCCTGGTCCCAGAACATACCTTTATTAGGGGGTTACTGACCACCCAGCTTTACCCAGTCACACCCCTGGTCCCAGAACATACCTTTATTAGGGGGTTACTGACCACCCAGCTTTACCCAGTCACACCCCTGGTCCCCAGAACATACCTTTATTAGGGGGTTACTGACCACCCAGCTTTACCCAGTCACACCCCTGGTCCCAGAACATACCTTTATTAGGGGGTTACTGACCACCCAGCCTTTACCCAGTCACACCCCTGGTCCCAGAACATACCTTTATTAGGGGGTTACTGACCACCCAGCTTTTACCCAGTCACACCCCTGGTCCCAGAACATACCTTTATTAGGGGGTTACTGACCACCCAGCTTTACCCAGTCACACCCCTGGTCCCCAGAACATACCTTTATTAGGGGGTTACTAACCACCCAGCTTTACCCAGTCACACCCCTGGTCCCAGAACATACCTTTATTAGGGGGGTTACTGACCACCCAGCTTTACCCAGTCACACCCCCTGGTCCCAGAACATACCTTTATTAGGGGGGTTACTGACCACCCAGCTTTACCCAGTCACACCCCTGGTCCCAGAACATACCTTTATTAGGGGGTTACTGACCACCCAGCTTTTACCCAGTCACACCCCTGGTCCCAGAACATACCTTTATTAGGGGGTTACTGACCACCCAGCTTTACCCAGTCACACCCCTGGTCCCAGAACATACCTTTATTAGGGGGTTACTGACCACCCAGCTTTACCCAGTCACACCCCTGGTCCCAGAACATACCTTTATTAGGGGGGTTACTGACCACCCAGCTTTACCCAGTCACACCCCTGGTCCCAGAACATACCTTTATTAGGGGGTTACTGACCACCCAGCTTTACCCAGTCACACCCCTGGTCCCAGAACATACCTTTATTAGGGGGTTACTGACCACCCAGCTTTACCCAGTCACACCCCTGGTCCCAGAACATACCTTTATTAGGGGGTTACTGACCACCCAGCTTACCCAGTCACACCCCTGGTCCCAGAACATACCTTTATTAGGGGGTTACTGACCACCCAGCTTTACCCAGTCACACCCCTGGTCCCAGAACATACCTTTATTAGGGGGTTACTGACCACCCAGCTTTACCCAGTCACACCCCTGGTCCCAGAACATACCTTTATTAGGGGGGTTACTGACCACCCAGCTTTACCCAGTCACACCCCTGGTCCCAGAACATACCTTTATTAGGGGGGTTACTGACCACCCAGCTTTACCCAGTCACACCCCTGGTCCCAGAACATACCTTTATTAGGGGGTTACTGACCACCCAGCTTTACCCAGTCACACCCCTGGTCCCAGAACATACCTTTATTAGGGGGTTACTGACCACCCAGCTTTACCCAGTCACACCCCTGGTCCCAGAACATACCTTTATTAGGGGGGTTACTGACCACCCAGCTTTACCCAGTCACACCCCTGGTCCCAGAACATACCTTTATTAGGGGGGTTACTGACCACCCAGCTTTACCCAGTCACACCCCTGGTCCCAGAACATACCTTTATTAGGGGGTTACTGACCACCCAGCTTTACCCAGTCACACCCCTGGTCCCAGAACATACCTTTATTAGGGGGTTACTGACCACCCAGCTTTACCCAGTCACACCCTGGTCCCAGAACATACCTTTATTAGGGGGTTACTGACCACCCAGCTTTACCCAGTCACACCCCTGGTCCCAGAACATACCTTTATTAGGGGGTTACTGACCACCCAGCTTTACCCAGTCACACCCCTGGTCCCAGAACATACCTTTATTAGGGGGTTACTGACCACCCAGCTTTACCCAGTCACACCCCTGGTCCCAGAACATACCTTTATTAGGGGGTTACTGACCACCCAGCTTTACCCAGTCACACCCCTGGTCCCAGAACATACCTTTATTAGGGGTTACTGACCACCCAGCTTTACCCAGTCACACCCCTGGTCCCAGAACATACCTTTATTAGGGGGTTACTGACCACCCAGCTTTACCCAGTCACACCCCTGGTCCCAGAACATACCTTTATTAGGGGTTACTGACCACCCAGCTTTACCCAGTCACACCCCTGGTCCCAGAACATACCTTTATTAGGGGTTACTGACCACCCAGCTTTACCCAGTCACACCCCTGGTCCCCAGAACATACCTTTATTAGGGGGTTACTGACCACCCAGCTTTACCCAGTCACACCCCTGGTCCCAGAACATACCTTTATTAGGGGGTTACTGACCACCCAGCTTTACCCAGTCACACCCCTGGTCCCAGAACATACCTTTATTAGGGGGTTACTGACCACCCAGCTTTACCCAGTCACACCCCTGGTCCCAGAACATACCTTTATTAGGGGGTTACTGACCACCCAGCTTTACCCAGTCACACCCCTGGTCCCAGAACATACCTTTATTAGGGGGTTACTGACCACCCAGCTTTACCCAGTCACACCCCTGGTCCCAGAACATACCTTTATTAGGGGGTTACTGACCACCCAGCTTTACCCAGTCACACCCCCTGGTCCCAGAACATACCTTTATTAGGGGGTTACTGACCACCCAGCTTTACCCAGTCACACCCCCTGGTCCCAGAACATACCTTTATTAGGGTTACTGACCACCCAGCTTTACCCAGTCACACCCCTGGTCCCAGAACATACCTTTATTAGGGGGTTACTGACCACCCAGCTTTACCCAGTCACACCCCTGGTCCCAGAACATACCTTTATTAGGGGTTACTGACCACCCAGCTTTACCCAGTCACACCCCTGGTCCCCAGAACATACCTTTATTAGGGGTTACTGACCACCCAGCTTTACCCAGTCACACCCCTGGTCCCAGAACATACCTTTATTAGGGGTTACTGACCACCCAGCTTTACCCAGTCACACCCCTGGTCCCAGAACATACCTTTATTAGGGTTACTGACCACCCAGCTTTACCCAGTCACACCCCTGGTCCCAGAACATACCTTTATTAGGGTTACTGACCACCCAGCTTTACCCAGTCACACCCCTGGTCCCAGAACATACCTTTATTAGGGGTTACTGACCACCCAGCTTTACCCAGTCACACCCCTGGTCCCAGAACATACCTTTATTAGGGGTTACTGACCACCCAGCTTTACCCAGTCACACCCCCTGGTCCCCAGAACATACCTTTATTAGGGGGTTACTGACCACCCAGCTTTACCCAGTCACACCCCTGGTCCCAGAACATACCTTTATTAGGGGGTTACTGACCACCCAGCTTTACCCAGTCACACCCCTGGTCCCAGAACATACCTTTATTAGGGTTACTGACCACCCAGCTTTACCCAGTCACACCCCTGGTCCCAGAACATACCTTTATTAGGGTTACTGACCACCCAGCTTTACCCAGTCACACCCCTGGTCCCAGAACATACCTTTATTAGGGTTACTGACCACCCAGCTTTACCCAGTCACACCCCTGGTCCCCAGAACATACCTTTATTAGGGGGGTTACTGACCACCTAGCTTTACCCAGTCACACCCCTGGTCCCAGAACATACCTTTATTAGGGTTACTGACCACCCAGCTTTACCCAGTCACACCCCTGGTCCCAGAACATACCTTTATTAGGGGTTACTGACCACCCAGCTTTACCCAGTCACACCCCTGGTCCCAGAACATACCTTTATTAGGGGGGTTACTGACCACCCAGCTTTACCCAGTCACACCCCTGGTCCCAGAACATACCTTTATTAGGGGGTTACTGACCACCCAGCTTTACCCAGTCACACCCCTGGTCCCAGAACATACCTTTATTAGGGGGGTTACTGACCACCCAGCTTTACCCAGTCACACCCCTGGTCCCAGAACATACCTTTATTAGGGTTACTGACCACCCAGCTTTACCCAGTCACACCCCTGGTCCCAGAACATACCTTTATTAGGGGGTTACTGACCACCCAGCTTTACCCAGTCACACCCCTGGTCCCAGAACATACCTTTATTAGGGGGGTTACTGACCACCCAGCTTTACCCAGTCACACCCCTGGTCCCAGAACATACCTTTATTAGGGTTACTGACCACCCAGCTTTACCCAGTCACACCCCTGGTCCCAGAACATACCTTTATTAGGGGGGGGTTACTGACCACCCAGCTTTACCCAGTCACACCCCTGGTCCCAGAACATACCTTTATTAGGGGGGTTACTGACCACCCAGCTTTACCCAGTCACACCCCTGGTCCCAGAACATACCTTTATTAGGGGGTTACTGACCACCCAGCTTTACCCAGTCACACCCCTGGTCCCAGAACATACCTTTATTAGGGTTACTGACCACCCAGCTTTACCCAGTCACACCCCTGGTCCCAGAACATCATCTCTCCTCCTGTTGAACTCCTCCTGTCTCCCCTCCTCCTGTTGAACTCCTCCTGTCTCCTCTCCTCCTGTCTCCCCTCCTCCTGTTGATGTCCCTCTCTCCTCCTGTCTCCTCCAGGTGCCCATCACCTTCTTGCCGAGGAACCGAGGGGACTATGCTCAGTTCTGGGACCTGGAGTGTCACCCAGTGGCTGAGCCTCAGCACAAGACCAGGATCCGCTTCCAGCTCTGTGGCACTGTGGGTAGACTGTTATAGGACATCATTATACTGCCAGGAGTCGGGTCTGTAGACTGTTATAGGACATCATTATACTGCCAGGAGACTGTTATAGGACATCATTATTCTGCCAGGAGACGGTCTGTAGACTGTTATAGGACATCATTATACTGCCAGGAGACTGTTATAGGACATCATTATACTGCCAGGAGACTGTTATAGGACATCATTATACTGCCAGGAGACTGTTATAGGACATCATTATACTGCCAGGAGTCGGTCTGTAGACTGTTATAGGACATCATTATACTGCCAGGAGACTGTTATAGGACATCATTATTCTGCCAGGAGTCGGTCTGTAGACTGTTATAGGACATCATTATACTGCCAGGAGACTTGTTATAGGACATCATTATACTGCCAGGAGTCGGTCTGTAGACTGTTATAGGACATCATTATACTGCCAGGAGACTGTTATAGGACATCATTATACTGCCAGGGGACTGTTATAGGACATCATTATACTGCCAGGACGCGGTCTGTAAAGGTAGACGGTCTGTAAAGGTAGACTGTTATAGGACATCATTATACTGCCAGGAGTCGGTCTGTAGACTGTTATAGGACATCATTATACTGCCAGGACACGGTCTGTAGACTGTTATAGGACATCATTATACTGTCAGGAGACTGTTATAGGACATCATTATACTGTCAGGAGACTGTCTGTATGTAGACTGTTATAGGACATCATTATACTGCCAGGAGTCGGTCTGTAGACTGTTATAGGACATCATTATACTGCCAGGAGACTGTTATAGGACATCATTATACTGTCAGGAGACTGTCTGTATGTAGACTGTTATAGGACATCATTATACTGCCAGAAGGCGGTCTGTAGACTGTTATAGGACATCATTATACTGCCAGGAGACGGTCTGTAAAGGTAGACTGTTATAGGGCATCATTATACTGCCAGGAGTCGGTCTGTAGACTGTTATAGGACATCATTATACTGCCAGGAGACTGTTATAGGACATCATTATACTGCCAGAAGGCGGTCTGTAAAGGTAGACTGTTATAGGGCATCATTATACTGCCAGGAGACGGTCTGTAAAGGTAGACTGTTATAGGGCATCATTATACTGCCAGGAGTCGGTCTGTAGACTGTTATAGGACATCATTATACTGCCAGGAGACTGTCTGTAGACTGTTATAGGACATCATTATACTGCCAGGAGACTGTTATAGGACATCATTATACTGCCAGGGGACGGTCTGTAGACTGTTATAGGACATCATTATACTGCCAGGAGACTATAGGACATCATTATACTGCCAGGACACGGTCTGTAGACTGTTATAGGACATCATTATACTGCCAGGACACGGTCTGTAGACTGTTATAGGACATCATTATACTGCCAGGAGACTGTCTGTAGACTGTTATAGGACATCATTATACTGCCAGGAGACGGTCTGTAAAGGGAGACGGTCTGTAAAGGGAGACGGTCTGTAAAGGGAGACGGTCTGTAAAGGGAGACGGTCTGTAAAGGGAGACGGTCTGTAAAGGGAGACGGTCTGTAAAGGGAGACGGTCTGTAAAGGGAGACGGTCTGTAAAGGGAGACGGTCTGTAAAGGGAGACGGTCTGTAAAGGAACATCATCATACTGCAGGGTGACTTCCTGCTTTACAGAAGTCTTCCCAATGTGATCGAGCCTCAACTAGCAGACGGATGAAGGGAAAGTTTAAAGTCGTTTTTATTAGGCACCAAACAGGAAACTCATTCCAACAGGAAGGGACTGGATTTGTCGTTTGGATATGGTGTCCCCTAATGAATATGACCCTGTTGCTTTAACGGTGGCATGGAGGGTGGTGGTGGAGGGTGATGATGATGATGATGGTGTTTTTCAGGGTGTGAAGGTTGGTCCAGCGGCGGCTCCTCAGGAAGCAGACTGTTCTCTGGTGAAGACTGAAGCCTTTAAGACCAGGAGAAGACCTGACCCGGTCGCTGATGGGGGCATGACTGGGTGAGGACTGGCCCTCAGGTCACCCCTAGTGAGGACTGGCCCTCAGGTCCCCTAGTGAGGACTGGGTGAGGACTGGCCCTCAGGTCACCCTAGTGAGGACTGGCCCTCAGGTCACCCTAGTGAGGACTGGCCCTCAGGTCCCCCTAGTGAGGACTGGGTGAGGACTGGCCCTCAGGTCCCCCTAGTGAGGACTGGCCCTCAGGTCCCCCTAGTGAGGACTGGCCCTCAGGTCCCCCTAGTGAGGACTGGCCCTCAGGTCCCCCTAGTGAGGACTGGCCCTCAGGTCTCACTGGGTGAGGACTGGCCCTCAGGTCCCCCTAGTGAGGACTGGCCCTCAGGTCTCACTGGGTGAGGACTGGCCCTCAGGTCCCCCTAGTGAGGACTGGCCCTCAGGTCCCCCTAGTGAGGACTGGCCTCAGGTCCCCCTAGTGAGGACTGGCCCTCAGGTCCCCCTAGTGAGGACTGGCCCTCAGGTCCCCCTAGTGAGGACTGGCCTCAGGTCTCACTGGGTGAGGACTGGCCCTCAGGTCTGACTGGGTGAGGACTGGCCCTCAGGTCTGACTGGGTGAGGACTGGCCCTCAGGTCTCACTGGGTGAGGACTGGCCCTCAGGTCTCACTGGGTGAGGACTGGCCCCTCAGGTCCCACTGGGTGAGGACTGGCCCTCAGGTCCCACTGGGTGAGGACTGGCCCTCAGGTCCCACTGGGTGAGGACTGGCCCTCAGGTCCCACTGGGTGAGGACTGGCCCTCAGGTCCCACTGGGTGAGGACTGGCCCTCAGGTCCCACTGGGTGAGGACTGGCCCTCAGGTCCCACTGGGTGAGGACTGGCCCTCAGGTCTCACTGGGTGAGGACTGGCCCTCAGGTCCCACTGGGTGAGGACTGGCCCTCAGGTCCCACTGGGTGAGGACTGGCCCTCAGGTCTCACTGGGTGAGGACTGGCCCTCTGGTCCCACTGGGTGAGGACTGGCCCTCTGGTCCCACTGGGTGAGGACTGGCCCTCAGGTCCCACTGGGTGAGGACTGGCCCTCAGGTCCCACTGGGTGAGGACTGGCCCTCAGGTCTCACTGGGTGAGGACTGGGTGAGGACTGGCCCTCAGGTCTCACTGGGTGAGGACTGGGTGAGGACTGGCCCTCAGGTCTCACTAGTGATGAATAGAAAAACAAGGTCAATCCTCCACAGTCCAGAGCACAGTGGAGGATGAATCACAAAACAGGGAGCACTAGTTAGCCAGCTAGTTAGCCAGCTAGTTAGCCAGCTAGTTAGCCAGCTGACTGACTATCTGGTTAACATTCAGATATAGCTCTTGATTTGTTCTGAAGAATAAGTGGTCAGGAAGCTCAGAGCCCCGTGGAGGAGGAAGGTCCAGGTAGATGCTCAGGAAGCTCGAAGGTCCAGGTAGATGTTCAGGAAGCTCAGAGCCCCATGGAGGAGGAAGGTTCAGGTAGCTCAGAGCCCCATGGAGGAGGAAGGTCCAGGTAGATGTTCAGGAAGCTCAGAGCCCCATGGAGGAGGAGGAAGGTCCAGGTAGATGTTCAGGAAGCTCAGAGCCCCATGGAGGAGGAAGGTCCAGGTAGATGTTCAGGAGGAAGGTCCAGGTAGATGTTTAGGTAGCTCAGAGCCCCGTGGAGGAGGAGGAAGGTCCAGGTAGATGTTCAGGAGGAAGGTCCAGGTAGATGTTTAATGTGTGGATGATGTTGTGTGTTCCAGTCAGGAGGAGCCTCTATGTAGAGGGGTCTACGCCCCCAGGACCACTACTCATTCCCCCCTACCAGGGTGGGGGAGACCAGCACACTGAAGGTCAACATGAGAAACAACTCCTTGGAAACGCATGGGGTGAGCAACACACACTCACTCACTCACTCACTCACTCACTCACTCACCACCACTCACTCACTCACTCACTCACTCACTCACTCACTCACTCACTCACTCACTCTCATATATATATACACACAGACTCACTCACTCACACACTCACACACTCACACACTCACTCACTCACACACTCACTCACTCACTCATATATATATATAACACACACCCTCACTCACTCACTCACTCACACACACTCACTCACTCACTCACTCACTCACTCTCATATATATATACACACAGACTCACTCACTCACACACTCACACACTCACTCACTCACACACTCACTCACTCACTCATATATATATATATATACACACACACTCACTCACTCACACACACACTCACTCACTCACTCTCATATATATATACACACAGACTCACTCACTCACACACTCACACACTCACTCACTCACACACTCACTCACTCACTCATATATATATATATATAACACACTCACTCACTCACTCACACACACACTCACTCACTCACTCACTCACTCACTCACTCACTCTCATATATATATACACACAGACTCACTCACTCACACACTCACACACTCACTCACTCACACACTCACTCACTCACTCACTCACTCATATATATATATATACACACACACTCACTCACTCCACACACTCACTCACTCACTCACTCACTCACTCACTCACTCTCATATATATATACACACAGACTCACTCACTCACTCACTCACTCACTCACACTCACTCACTCACTCACTCATATATATATATATACACACACACACAGACTCTCACTCACTCACTCACTCACTCTCACACACACACACACATATATATATATACACACACACACAGACTCACTCACTCACTCACTCACTCACTCACTCATTCACTCACTCATTCACTCACTCACTCACTCACTCACTCACTCACTCTCATATATATATACACACAGACTCACTCACTCACTCTCACACACACACACACACACACATATATATATATACACACGGACACAGACAGACAGACAATAATTGCATGAACTGTGATGGATGTGATTAACTACCCAGAATGCTTTGCACGGATTTGATGTTGAGCTTGTCTGGTGTTGCAGCTGATGTTCCTAACCCCTAAAGAGCCCTTCCACATCAAGCATTCCAGATATTCCCTACGGTGAGTCAACGCTGCTTCCTGTCTGTCATGTTCCTCTTCTGTAATCAGTGTCCTGGTCAGCCTGGCCACAGAGCTATGCTATGGTGTTGGTCAGGCTCTGGGCCTGAGAGCGTCTGGACGGCGGGCCACTGTGTTGGTCAGGCTCTGGGCCTGAGAGCTGTCTGGACGGCGGGCCACTGTGTTGGTCAGGCTCTGGGCCTGAGAGCGTCTGGACGGCGGGCCACTGTGTTGGTCAGGCTCTGGGCCTGAGAGCGTCTGGACGGCGGGCCACTGTGTTGGTCAGGCTCTGGGCCTGAGAGCGTCTGGACGGCGGGCCACTGTGTTGGTCAGGCTCTGGGCCTGAGAGCGTCTGGACGGCGGGCCACTGTGTTGGTCAGGCTCTGGGCCTGAGAGCGTCTGGACGGCGGGCCACTGTGTTGGTCAGGCTCTGGGCCTGAGAGCGTCTGGACGGCGGGCCACTGTGTTGGTCAGGCTCTGGGCCTGAGAGCGTCTGGACGGCGGGCCACTGTGTTATATACTGGAGTAGGTGCGGCGGGTGGGGGTAGGTGCGGCGGGTGGGGGTAGGTGCGGCGGGTGGGGGTAGGTGCGGCGGGGGAGGTGGTGCGGTGGGGGAGGTGATGCGGTGGGGGTAGGCGGTGGGGGTAGGCGGTGGGGGTAGGTGGTGCGGCGGTGGTAGGTGCGGTGGGGTAGGTGGTGCGGTGGGGGTAGGTGGTCCGGCGGGGTAGGTGCGGTGGGGTAGGTGGTGCGGTGGGGGTAGGTGCTGGGGGTAGGTGGTGTGGCGGTGGTAGGTGCGGCGGGGGTAGGTGGTGCGGTGGGGGTAGGTGCTGTGTGGCGAATGGCACCTTGCTGCATGTCCTGCCTCCTCCCATGATGCATAGCGTCGTCATGTGGGATGAACGTTTGTTTCTACATTTTTATCACAGTGTTTTCTTCTTCCTGACGTGAGATTGGTACTTCCTGTATCTGTCAGCCTGGTGCTTCCTGTATCTGTCAGCCTGGTACTTCCTGTATCTGTCAGCCTGTTGTATTCTAACATCAATCACAGCTCAGTCTGCCTCTCTGTCCATGTTTTGATTTCTTCCCGTTTCCTCCCTGCCCTCTTCCCGTTTCCTCCCTGCCCTCTTCCCGTTTCCTCCCTGCCCTCTTCCCGTTTCCTCCCTGCCCTCTTCCCGTTTCCTCCCTGCCCTCTTCCCGTTTCCTCCCTGCCCTCTTCCCCGTTTCCTCCCTGCCCTCTTCCCGTTTCCTCCCTGCCCTCTTCCCGTTTCCTCCCTGCCCTCTTCCGTTTCCTCCCTGCCCCTCTTCCGTTTCCTCCCTGCCCTCTTCCCGTTTCCTCCCTGCCCTCTTCCCGTTTCCTCCCTGCCCTCTTCCCGTTTCCTCCCTGCCCTCTTCCCGTTTCCTCCCTGCCCTCTTCCCGTTTCCTCCCTGCCCTCTTCCCGTTTCCTCCCTGCCCTCTTCCCGTTTCCTCCCTGCCCTCTTCCCGTTTCCTCCCTGCCCTCCAGATCCCAACGCTACATCCACCTGCCAGTCCAGTTCAAGCCGGTTGTCACCGGCAACCACTCCAGCCAGCTGTTGGTTCAGACGGATACCAGTGGAAACATCGCTATCCAGCTGACTGGTGAAGCCCTGGCCTGAGGACGTCTGGGTCAGGGAGGACTGCTGGGTCTGGGTCAGGGAGGACTGCTGGGTCAGGGAGGACTGCTGGGTCTGGGTCAGGGAGGACTGCTGGGTCTGGGTCAGGGAGGACTGCTGGGTCTGGGTCAGGGAGGACTGCTGGGTCTGGGTCAGGGAGGACTGCTGGGTCTGGGTCTGGGAGGACTGCTGGGTCTGGGTCAGGGAGGACGTCTGGGTCTGGGAGGACTGCTGGGTCTGGGTCTGGGAGGACTGCTGGGTCTGGGTCAGGGAGGACTGCTGGGTCTGGGTCAGGGGAGGACTGCTGGGTCTGGGTCAGGGAGGACTGCTGGGTCTGGGTCAGGGAGGACTGCTGGGTCTGGGTCAGGGAGGACTGCTGGGTCTGGGTCAGGGAGGACTGCTGGGTCTGGGTCAGGGAGGACTGCTGGGTCTGGGTCAGGGAGGACTGCTGGGTCTGGGTCTGGGAGGACTGCTGGGTCTGGGTCAGTGAGGACAGCTTGATGTGGTTACCATGGTGGGGTAGATGGGTAATGAACTCTCTCCCAGTGGACAGCTTGATGTGGTTACCATGGTGGGATAGATGGGTAATGAACCCTCTCCCAGTGGACAGCTTGATGTGGTTACCATGGTGGGATAGATGGGTAATGAACTCTCTCCCAGTGGACAGCTTGATATCCTCTGGGGGTCTACAGCTCTATATCCTATCCTCTGGGGGTCTACATAGAGCCAGCAGACTACAGCTCTATATCCTCTGGGGGTCTACATAGAGCCAACAGACTACAGCTCTATATTCTATCCTCTGGGGTCTGCAGCTCTATATCCTATCCTATGGGGGTCTACAGCTCTATATCCTCTGGGGGTCTACAGCTCTATATCCTATCCTCTGGGGGTCTACATAGAGCTAGCAGACTACAGCTCTATATCCTATCCTCTGGGGGTCTACATAGAGCTAGCAGACTACAGCTCTATATCCTGTCATCTGGGGGTCTACAGCTCTATATCCTATCCTCTGGGGGTCTGCATAGAGCTAGCAGACTACAGCTCCATAGCCTATCCCCTGGGGGTCTACATAGAGCTAGCAGTCTACAGCTCTATATCCTATCCTCTGGGGGTCTACAGCTCTATATCCTATCCTCTGGGGGTCTACAGCTCTATATCCTATCCTCTGGGGGTCTACATAGAGCCAGCAGACTACAGCTCTATATCCTGTCCTCTGGGGGTCTGCAGCTCTATATCCTATCCTCTGGGGGTCTACAGCTCTATATCCTATCCTCTGGGGGTCTACAGCTCAATATCCTATCCTCTGGGGGTCTACAGCTCTATATCCTATCCTCTGGGGGGTCTACATAGAGCCAACAGACTACAGCTCTATATCCTATCCTCTGGGGTCTGCAGCTCTATATCCTGTCCTCTGGGGGTCTACATAAAACCAGCAGTCTACAGCTCTATATCCTATCCTCTGGGGGTCTACAGCTCTATATCCTGTCCTCTGGGGGTCTACATAGAGCTAGCAGACTACAGCTCTATATCCTGTCCTCTGGGGGTCTACAGCTCTATATCCTATCCTCTGGGGGTCTACATAGAGCTAGCAGACTACAGCTCTATATCCTGTCCTCTGGGGGTCTACAGCTCTATATCCTATCCTCTGGGGGTCTGCATAGAGCTAGCAGACTACAGCTCTATAGCCTATCCCCTGGGGGTCTACATAGAGCTAGCAGTCTACAGCTCTATATCCTATCCTCTGGGGGTCTACAGCTCTATATCCTATCCTCTGGGGTCTACAGCTCTATATCCTATCCTCTGGGGGTCTACATAGAGCCAGCAGACTACAGCTCTATATCCTGTCCTCTGGGGGTCTGCAGCTCTATATCCTATCCTCTGGTGGTCTGCAGCTCTATATCCTATCCTCTGGGGGTCTACATAGAGCTAGCAGACTACAGCTCTATATCCTGTCCTCTGGGGGTCTACAGCTCTATATCCTATCCTCTGGGGGTCTGCATAGAGCTAGCAGACTACAGCTCTATAGCCTATCCCCTGGGGGTCTATATAGAGCCAGCAGTCTACAGCTCTATATCCTATCCTCTGGGGGTCTACAGCTCTATATCCTATCCTCTGGGGGTCTACATAGAGCCAGCAGACTACATCCTGTCCTCTGGGGGTCTGCAGCTCTATATCCTATGCTCTGGGGGTCTGCAGCTCTATATCCTATCCTCTGGGGGTCTACAGCTCTATATCCTATCCTCTGGGGGTCTACAGCTCAATATCCTATCCTCTGGGGGTCTACAGCTCTATATCCTATCCTCTGGGGGTCTGCAGCTCTATATCCAATCCTCTGGGGTCTACAGCTCTATATCCAATCCTCTGGGGGTCTACAGCTCTATATCCTATCCTCTGGGGGTCTACAGCTCTATATCCTATCCTCTGGGAGTCTACAGCTCTATCCTATCCTCTGGGGGTCTACAGCTCTATATCCCTATCCTCTGGGGGTCTACATAGAGCCAGCAGACTACAGCTCTATATCCTATCCTCTGGGGGGTCTACAGCTCTATATCCTATCCTCTGGGGGTCTACAGCTCTATATCCTATCCTCTGGGGGTCTATATAGAGCTAGCAGACTACAGCTCTATATCCTGTCCTCTGGGGGTCTACAGCTCTATATCGTGTCCTCTGGGGGTCTACAGCTCTATCCTGTCCCTCTGGGGTCTACAGCTCTATATCCTATCCTCTGGGGGTCTACATAGAGCTAGCAGACTACAGCTCTATATCCTATCCTCTGGGGGTCTGCAGCTCTATATCCTATCCTCTGGGGGTCTACAGCTCTATATCCTGTCCTCTGGGGGTCTACATAGAGCCAGCAGTCTACAGCTCTATATCCTGTCCTCTGGGGGTCTACAGCTCTATATCCTATCCTCTGGGGGTCTACAGCTCTATATCCTGTCCTCTGGGGGTCTACATAGAGCCAGCAGTCTACAGCTCTATATCCTGTCCTCTGGGGGTCTACAGCTCTATATCCTGTCCTCTGGGGGTCTACATAGAGCTAGCAGACTACAGCTCTATATCCTGTCCTCTGGGGGTCTACAGCTCTATATCCTATCCTCTGGGGGTCTACATAGAGCTAGCAGACTACAGCTCTATATCCTGTCCTCTGGGGGTCTACAGCTCTATATCCTGTCCTCTGGGGGTCTACAGCTCTATATCCTGTCCTCTGGGGGTCTACATAGAGCTAGCAGTCTACAGCTCTATATCCTATCCTCTGGGAGTCTACATGAGCCAGCAGACTACAGCTCTATATATCCTATCCTCTGGGGGGTCTACATAGAGCCAGCAGACTACAGCTCTATATATCCTATCCTCTGGGCGTCTACATAGAGCTAGCAGTCTACAGCTCTATATCCTATCCTCTGGGGTCTACAGCTCTATATCCTACCCTCTGGGGGGTCTACAGCTCTATATCCTGTCCTCTGGGGGTCTACAGCTCTATATCCTGTCCTCTGGGGGTCTACAGCTCTATATCCTGTCCTCTGGGGGGTCTGCATAGAGCCAGCAGACTACAGCTCTATATCCTGTCCTCTGGGGGTCTACAGCTCTATATCCTGTCCTCTGGGGGTCTACATAGAGCCAGCAGACTAGGAACATTTGACTGAATGTGATGTCCAGTACTTGGCTGAAGTCATGTGACAGGGGTTTATACGGGGTTTGGGTCAGTTGACCTACGGATGACCTTTTTCAAAGTGACCTCAGTGCTTGGCCAGGAGGAGGTTTCATAAATGACACGCGCTTTAAAAAAGCACATTGTTGGATATTTTATATTTTATTGTGATTTTTAAATGAACTTGATAAAATAAAGATTTTCAAACGTTTTGCTCGCTTTTTGTTTTTTTTGCAATGTAGATTTTAATAAATAACTGGACAGGGAAAGATGTTTATTTCTATTTAAAATGCATTCTGAGGACAATGTGTTTTAGCTAAAATGTCAAACAAAATGCAGCCCAATCACACATGTACATCAGTTAGCAGATTCTCTGATCCAGAGCCCCTTACAGGACCAGTTGGGGTCCAGGCTCTCTGATCCAGAGCCCCTTACAGGACCAGTTGGGGTCCAGGCTCTCTGATCCAGAGCCCCTTACAGGACCAGTTGGGGTCCAGGCTCTCTGATCCAGAGCCCCTTACAGGACCAGTTGGGGTCCAGGCTCTTATCCAAGCCCCTTACAGGACCAGTTGGGGTCCAGGCTCTCTGATCCAGAGCCCCTTACAGGACCAGTTGGGGTCAGGCTCTCTGATCCAGAGCCCCTTACAGGCCCAGTTGGGGTCCAGGCTCTCTGATCCAGAGCCCCTTAGAGGACCAGTTGGGGTCCAGGCTCTCTGATCCAGAGCCCCTTACAGGACCAGTTGGGGTCCAGGGCTCCTAAGGGGGTTTGGTCCCTTTCAGACTCGTTCTGTCAACTCATTGTGGTTCGCATTGTGGCCCCCAACGTGAACCCAACTCACCCCCTCGAGCCCCCGTAGTGAAGCCAACTCGGACCTCTCGAGCACCCGTAGTGAAGCCAACTCGGGCCCTCGAGGCCCCGTAGTGAAGCCAACTCGGGGCCCCTCGAGGCCCCGTAGTGAAGCCAACTCGGGCCCCTCGAGGCCCCGTAGTGAAGCCAACTCGGGCCCTCGAGGCCCCGTAGTGAACCCAACTCGCACCCCTCGAGGCCCCGTAGTGAAGCCAACTCGGGCCCCTCGAGGCCCCGTAGTGAACCCAACTCGAGGCCCCGTAGTGAACCCAACTCGTACCCCTCGAGGCCCGGTAGTGAACCCAACTCGCACCATCTCCAGAGGGGGTCTGAGTTTGGTTTGCTTGAATTCCGCGGTCAGGTTCCCTTTTAGGACAATGTGAACACTCCAGGTTCCCCAGGTTCCCCACCACACACTGCTGCAGCACGAGAGACTGCGGGCCGGGAGACTGGGGGTGGGCGCGACCCCTCGCCGGGAGACTGGGGCGGCCGCGACCCCTCGCTGGGAGACTGGAGCGGGCCGCGACCCGGGCGGGCCGCGACCCCTCGCCGGGAGACGGGGCGGGCCGCGACCCCTCGCCGGGAGACTGGGGCGGGCCGCGACCCCTCGCCGGGAGACTGGGGCGGGCGCGACCCCTCGCCGGGAGACTGGGGCGGGCCGCGACCCCTCGCCGGGAGACTGGGGCGGGCCGCGACCCCTCGCCCGGGAGACTGCGGCCGCAATAGAGAGAAGATGATGTGCAGATAAAAATGTGTTGATATTCATCAGCGGTTGTCCAGGAATGTACAGAACAGAGGTTTTGGTTCAGATTGTGTTTGCAGTTTGTCTACAGGCAAAGAGAGATTCGTAACCTGTTTATGCAGTTCTGGGGTTTGAATATTGTGAGACGACGACGTATTTGGTGAGAATCACACCACGGCGGTACGGCATCAGTTCTAGATCTTAAAGGGCCAGTAGCCCACATTGGGTGGACAATTTTCAATTACAGCATTATATAATCTGCAGTTATTCTGCTGTTTTATTCTGTTACATGTTAATAGTATCTTCTGATTACAGGGATTGTCTCATCTTTGAACTAAAAAGCAATCTATTAGCTTCCAAAAATGTAAGTAGGTATTATAAACGTCCTCTCACTGTCAACTGCGTTTATTTTCAGCAAACTAAATATTTGTATGAACATAACAAGATTCAACAACTGAGACATAAACTGAACAAGTTCCACAGACATGTGACTAACAGAAATTGAATAATGTGTCCCTGAACAAAGGGGGGGTCAAAATCAAAAGTAACAGTCAGTATCTGGTGTGGCCACCAGCTGCATTAAGTACTGCAGGGCATCTCCTCCTCATGGACTGCACCAGATTTGCCAGTTCTTGCTGTGAGATGTTACCCACTCTTCCACCAAGGCACCTGCAAGTTCCCGGACATTTCTGGGGGGAATGGCCCTAGCCCTCACCCTCCGATCCAACAGGTCCCAGACGTGCTCAATGGGATTGAGATCCGGGCTCTTCGCTGGCCATGGCAGAACACTGACATTCCTGTCTTGCAGGAAATCACGCACAGAACGAGCAGTATGGCTGGTGGCATTGTCATGCTGGAGGGGCATGTCAGGATGAGCCTGCAGGAAGGGGACCACATGAGGGAGGAGGATGTCTTCCCTGTAACGCACAGCGTTGAGATTGCCTGCAATGACAACAAGCTCAGTCCGATGATGCTGTGACACACCACCCCAGACCATGACGGACCCTCCACCTCCAAATCAATCCCGCTCCAGAGTACAGGCCTCGGTGGAACGCTCATTCCTTCGACGATAAACGCGAATCCGACCATCACCCCTGGTGAGACAAAACCGCGACTCGTCAGTGAAGAGCACTTTTTGCCAGTCCTGTCTGGTCCAGCGACGGTGGGTTTGTGCCCATAGGCGACGTTGTTGCCGGTGATGTCTGGTGAGGACCTGCCTTACAACAGGCCTACAAGCCCTCAGTCCAGCCTCTCTCAGCCTATTGAGGACAGTCTGAGCACTGATGGAGGGATGATGCGTTCCTGGTGTAACTCTGGCAGTTGTTGTAGCCATCCTGTACCTGTCCCGCAGGTGTGATGTTCGGATGTACCGATCCTGTGCAGGTGTTGTTACACACATGGTCTGCCACTGCGAGGATGATCAGCTGTCCTTCCTGTCTCTCTGTAGCGCTGTCTTAGGCGTCTCACAGTACGGACATTGCAATTTATTTCCCTGGCCACATCTGCAGTCCTCATGCCTCCTTGCAGCATGCCTAAGGTACGTTCACGCAAATGAGCAGGGACCCTGGGCATCTTTCTTTTGTTGTTTTTCAGAGTCAGTAGAAAGGCCTTTTTAGTGTCCTAAGTTTTCATAACTGTGACCTTAATTGCCTACCGTCTGTAAGCTGTTAGTGTCTTAACGACCGTTCCACAGGTGCATGTTCATTAATTGTTTATGGTTCATTGAACAAGCAGGGGGAAACAGTGTTTAAACCCTTTACAATGAAGATCTGTGAAGTTATTTGGATTTTCACGAGTTATCTTTGAAAGACGGGGTCCTGAAAAAAGGGACGTTTCTTTTTTTGCTGAATTTATCTGTCTGATGGAATGGCTAGTCCTGCGCTTGGGGAAAAACCCACAATGCATTGAGTGAATGTTGGAAAAAGATCTTGGTTCCTTTCTAAACATAGAAATGTGAAAACAGAGAGGACTCGGACCACAAATTAGGTGAAGTGAACTGGCGAGAGTTGAGTCCTCATTCATGGGCAGAGAACAGATCTTTTGCTTACATTTGTTTATAAATCCCAGAGTAGACTTTTCTAAAGAGGACTGAGATCGTTTTATTTTAAAGAGGGCTAAGTGAAAACACCCACATATCACATCCGGCCGTGATTGGGCGTCCTATAGGGCGGCGCGCAATTGGCCCAGCGTCGTCCAGGTTTAGGCCGTCATTGTAAATAAACATTTGTTCTTAACTGACTTGCCTCGTTAAATAAAAAAAAAATGTAAATAAATAACTTGGCTAGCTAATGCTAGCACACGCGTAGATCAAACACACAATGACTGTTTTTAAATGTCCTTATGATTCGACAGACTGCTCAGAAAACCAGGTATTAATCAGTGTATTTTAAACGTAGATTATGACATTTAGGCTGATTTTTTTTAAGATGATCATGACTGTTGCATCGTCTGCCTCCTGCCATGAATCAGTTTAGGATGTAATTATTAGGGATGTACGATATATCGGTCAACATAGCGGACGATATTACCTCCAAATGGAAACATCGGTATCGGCTGATGTCTTGCGTGACGACCCTCCCTCTCTGTCTGCTGTATTCTCTCTCTCTCTCTGCTCTTGTTTCCTTATTAGGATGCCGGTGGGCGGAGTTGGGAGGGTCGTCAGCTACATGGGAATCACCTGGGTCCAGGTGCGTCGTCAGCTACATGGGAATCACCTGGGTCCAGGTGCGTCGTCAGCTACATGGGAAACACCTGGGTCCAGGTGCGTCGTCAGCTACATGGGAATCACCTGGGTCCAGGTGCGTCGTCAGCTACATGGGAATCACCTGGGTCCAGGTGCGTCGTCAGCTACATGGTAAACACCTGGGTCCAGGTGCGTCGTCAGCTACATGGGAAACACCTGGGTCCAGGTGCGTCGTCAGCTACATGGGAAACACCTGGGTCCAGGTGCGTCGTCAGCTACATGGGAATCACCTGGGTCCAGGTGCGTCGTCAGCTACATGGGAATCACCTGGGTCCAGGTGCGTCGTCAGCTACATGGGAAACACCTGGGTCCAGGTGCGTCCCAGGATAAAGGCACCTCTTCCACTGTCATGAAGGAGACTCTCTCCATGCAGACACCTTGTGGTTTTTGGGTTGTTTTGCTCTGGCACCTTTCAACACCCTGCATTATTACATTTATCCATGCAAACACTCACTTACACTACTGATTACTGATTACACACCATGCTCTACCAACTGAGCGACAGGGTGTGATTAAACACACCATTGTTAATTACTTAGTTTACTTTATTTAATAAATATATATTTTGATACTCCTTGTCTCCACGTTGTCTCCCTTGTGTTGCGAACTCGGAGCCGGTTCCTTACACCAGCAAGTAAGTGAAAGAAATAGGTTTTGATTCTTTCGTGCGTAAAATGCCAACAAAATAACTTTTTTTTGTTGTCTGTAACCTTAAGTTAAGTTACTTAGAACAAATTGTTATTTACAATGACGGGCCGACCCCGGCCAAACTTGGACGACGCTGGGCCAATTTGGGAGTCCTATAGGGCGGTGCGCAATCACAGCCGGGATGTGATACAACCTGGATTCGAACCAGGGACTGCAGTGACGCCTCTTGCGCTGAGATGCCGTGCCTTAGACCGCTGCGTCCGTGTGTTTTTGAATTATTTAACTGTACTAGAAACGCTTAAAAGGCCGGGAAAAATGTTCAATATCGGTTTTCAGAATGTTTTTTTTTTTAGCAAGCTAAATATCGGTATCGACCAAAAATGATCATATCCGTCCATCACTACTAATTATTACTGCGCATGTAAACGTACTCAATGCAGCTACCGCTCCTTCTCAGCAGGGGGCGCTAGAGCTCCAGGTTCTCAACTTGGTTACTGTTCCTCTGATGGTGAAGAGCAGCGTTCTTATTGGGCTACATTTTACAGGTGAGACTGTTGGCTGTATTTGACTATAAAATGTGTAAATGACGCTGCTTTGGGGATGGGGAGCTTTTCAGTTTTTACTGTTGAGGGTTGCAATTTTTATAATGATGTTCTGTAGTTAGCCAGCCAGCTAGATGAGGGTGGGCTCACCACTGTTGTAAAGTTGGAAGGTGCGTCTCCAATGCAGCGGATACTAGTTCACTAGATCTGATCAGCCCTTGATGCACTAGATCTGATCTCCTAGATCTGATCAGCGCACAAGATCTGATGCCCTAGATCTGATCAGCGCCCTAGATCTGATCTGATGCACTAGATCTGATGCCCTAGATCTGATCTGATGCACAAGATCTGATGCCCTCGATCTGATCAGCGCACTAGATCTGATGCCCTAGATCTGATCTGATGCACTAGATCTGATGCACTAGATCTGATCTGATGCACTAGATCTGATGCACTAGATCTGATCTGATGCCCTAGATCAGCGCACTAGATCTGATGCCCTAGATCTGATCTGATGCACTAGATCTGATCTGATGCACTAGATCTGATCTGATGCCCTAGATCTGATCTGATGCCCTAGATCTGATCTGATGCCCTAGATCTGATCTGATGCCCTAGATCTGATCCACTAGATCTGATCTGATGCATTAGTGGCCGGGGCTCCAGGGGTCAGTTGGGAGACACCTTCGCTTTGCCTCGCTAACGGTTGGCCAGATTCTAATCGACGGTTTGTCAATATGTTTGTTTTATAATAATTTATCCTTTATACTGGGCGATGTGGTTGATACACCGGATAGACTTTGTGTAATTGTGTTGAACTACTGTAGCAGGCCATTGGCCACAGCTACAACCAGCAGGGAGGATGGTAATAATCACCAGTCTGTTCCTGTAGTCTAGTCAGGCTGGACGGCTGCTGATATTTAATGCAACAGCCAGACATACAGCCGCGCCAGGCTGCACAGTGAGCAGCGCTGAGCCCTCTACGGGGGGGAGAGTACAGGCAGTGTCCCAAACGGCACCCTATTCCCAATATAGTGTACTACTTTTGACCTGGGCCCATAATAGGGCTGGTGTCATGTAGTATCAGACAGGGACTCTGTCCAACACTGTTCAGGCAGAGCTCCTAGTCTGTGACCATCTCAGACTGCTGCTCCCTGGCCCTGCTCTGTAGGGGCCACGACCAGCCCCGCTCTGTAGCTAGCTGGGGTCACCACCAGCCCCCGCTCTGTAGCTAGCTAGGGCCACGACCAGCCCCCGCTCTGTAGCTAGCTAGGGCCACGACCAGCCCCCCGCTCTGTAGCCAGCTGGGGCCACCACCAGCCCCCGCTCTGTAGCTAGCTAGGGCCACGACCAGCCCCCGCTCTGTAGCTAGCTAGGGCCACGACCAGCCCCGCTCTGTAGCCAGCTGGGGCCGCCACCAGCCCCCGCTCTGTAGCCAGCTGGGGCCGCCACCAGCCCCCGCTCTGTAGCCAGCTGGGGCCGCCACCAGCCCCCGCTCTGTAGCCAGCTGGGGCCGCCACCAGCCCCCGCTCTGTAGCCAGCTGGGGCCGCCACCAGCCCCCGCTCTGTAGCCAGCTGGGGCCGCCACCAGCCCCCGCTCTGTAGCCAGCTGGGGCCGCCACCAGCCCCCGCTCTGTAGCCAGCTGGGGCCGCCACCAGCCCCCGCTCTGTAGCCAGCTGGGGCCGCCACCAGCCCCCGCTCTGTAGCCAGCTGGGGCCGCGACCAGCCCCCGCTCTGTAGCTAGCTGGGGCCACGACCAGCCCCCGCTCTGTAGCTAGCTGAGGCCGCGACCAGCCCCCGCTCTGTAACTAGCTGGGGCCGCGACCAGCCCAGCTCTGTAGCTAGCTGGGGCCGCGACCAGCCCTGCTTTGAACTAGTGACCTGTCGGTTACTGGCCCAATGCTCTTTTCTGCTAGACTACCCGCCGCCCAGTCTGCTAGACCGCCGCCCCCGGCCCAGTCTGCTAGACCGCCGCCCCCGGCCCAGTCTGCTAGACCGCCGCCCCCGGCCCAGTCTGCTAGACCGCCGCCCCCGGCCCAGTCTGCCACATGGCGTTCTCTATAAGCTGTCAGAGTTGTTGGAATGTTTAAGTCTTATTGTTGCATTGGCTTATCTTGATCAATTCATTATGGGTCTGTTAATGGCGCGCCTCTTAGCCTAGTGCTTGGCTGTTACATCATCCCCCAGTACCAGGACTCTGCTTGGCTGACTGGGCTGTTACATCATCCCCCCCCAGTACCAGGACTCTGCTTGGCTGTTACATCATCCCCCCCAGTACCAGGACTCTGCTTGGCTGTTACATCATCCCCCCAGTACCAGGACTCTGCTTGGCCTACTGGGCTGTTACATCATCCCCCCCAGTACCAGGACTCTGCTTGGCTGACTGTGGCTGTTACATCACCCACCACCGGGACTCTGCTTGGCTGACTGGGCTGTTACATCATCCCCCCACCAGGACTCAGCTTGTACTGAACACAACAGGCAGCCATCTCCATCTGCATGACACTTCCTTGCAAACAATCACAGGCCTTGTTTTATAGCCGTGAACACGTACGGTTGGGAAGGTTAAAAGGTAGGTAACATTAACCTGACCACAGGTAACGTTAACCTGACCACAGGTAGCATTAACCTGACTACAGGTAACATGAACCTGACCTCAGGTAACATGAACCTGACCACAGGTAACATGAACCTGACCACAGGTAACATGAACCTGACCACAGGTAACATGAACCTGACCACAGGTAACATGAACCTGACCACAGGTAACATGAACCTGACCACAGGTAACATGAACCTGACCTCAGGTAACATGAACCTGACCACAGGTAACATGAACCTGACCACAGGTAACATTAACCTGACCACAGGTAACATTAACCTGACTACAGGTAACATGAACCTGACCACAGGTAACATGAACCTGACCACAGGTAACATGAACCTGACTACAGGTAACATTAACCTGACCACAGGTAGCATTAACCTGACCACAGGTAACATTAACCTGACCACAGGTAGCATTAACCTGACTACAGGTAGCATTAACCTGACCACAGGTAGCATTAACCTGACCACAGGTAGCATTAACCTGACCACAGGTAACATTAACCTGACTACAGGTAGCATTAACCTGACCACAGGTAACATTAACCTGACCACAGGTAGCATTAACCTGACCACAGGTAACATTAACCTGACCACAGGTAACATTAACCTGACCACAGGTAACATTAACCTGACCACAGGTAACATTAACCTGACCACAGGTAACATTAACCTGACTACAGGTAACATTAACCTGACCACAGGTAGCATTAACCTGACCACAGGTAACATTAACCTGACCACAGGTAACATTAACCTGACCACAGGTAGCATTAACCTGACCACAGGTAGCATTAACCTGACCACAGGTAACATTAACCTGACCACAGGTAACATTAACCTGACCACAGGTAGCATTAACCTGACCACAGGTAACATTAACCTGACTACAGGTAACATAAACCTGACCACAGGTAACATTAACCTGACCACAGGTAACATTAACCTGACCACAGGTAACATTAACCTGACCACAGGTAACATAAACCTGACCTCAGGTAGCATAAACCTGACCACAGGTAGCATTAACCTGACTACAGGTAACATTAACCTGACCACAGGTAACATTAACCTGACCTCAGGTAGCATAAACCTGACCTCAGGTAGCATAAACCTGACCTCAGGTAACATTAACCTGACCACAGGTAACATTAACCTGACTACAGGTAACATAAACCTGACCTCAGGTAGCATAAACCTGACCACAGGTAACATTAACCTGACCACAGGTAACATTAACCTGACCACAGGTAACATTAACCTGACTACAGGTAGCATTAACCTGACCACAGGTAACATTAACCTGACTACAGGTAGCATTAACCTGACCTCAGGTAACATTAACCTGACTACAGGTAGCATTAACCTGACCACAGGTAACATTAACCTGACCACAGGTAACATTAACCTGACCACAGGTAGCATTAACCTGACTACAGGTAACATTAACCTGACCACAGGTAGCATTAACCTGACCACAGGTAACATTAACCTGACCACAGGTAACATGGATTTGCGTTAGAATACACATCACCCTTCGGGCCTCCCGAGTAGCGCGCGGTCTAGGGCACTGCATCGCGTCACTACAGATCCTGGTTCGATTCCAGGCTGTGTTGTAGCCGGCTGCGACCGGGGAGACCCATGAGGCGGTGCACAATTGGCCCAGCGTTGTCCGGGTTAGGGAGGGACGTCCTTGTCCCGTTGCGCTCTAGCGACTCCTGTGGCGGGCCGGGCGCAGTGCACGCTGACACGGTCGCCAAGTGTACGGTGTTTCCTCCGACACATTGGTGCGGCCGGCTACCGGGTTAAGCGGGCAGCGTTGTGTCAAGAAGCAGTGCGGCTTGGCGGAGTCGTGTTTCCGAGGACGCACGGCTCTCGACCTTCGCCTCTCCCGAATCCGTACGGGAGTTGCAGCGATGAGACAAGACTGTAACTACCAATTTGGATACCAGGAAACTGGGGAGAAAAAGGGGTAACATTTTTTTTAAAGGATGCTGAAGTCATGCCGGAGAAACCTGGGCCTGACGTAACCATGGAGACCCGGTAAGCCAACCTATTCCCTAAAACGGAAACTCCAACAGAAAATAGCGTCAAATGAAACTAAATTGTTTGCACTCGTGACTAATGGTTTCAATGACGTTTTCAGCCGACTAACAAACAAATACTTGATGAATTTATGTTTACAAATCAGCTTGCAAGGTTGCTAGCCAACTAGGCACTGCCCTATGGGACTCCCAATCACAGCCAGGTGTGATACAGCCTGGAATCGAACCAGGGTCTGTAGTGAAGCCTCTAGCACTGAGATGCAATGCCTTAGACCGCTGTGCCACTCGAGATAACAATGGAGACCGGCGGGCACAAGTAAAAACACCAAAACCCTCCAGCAGCCCATCTGGGGCCCGTCGTGGTAAGGACGGTAGGCAGAGTTGGCTACCAAACAAAGCAAGAGACAGGGAGAGAGGGACTTCCCATGTGAGAAGCCTAGCTAGCTATTTTAGCCAGCTAACTAGCCTTGCCAGCTAGCATATCACTGCAGAGGAATCTTCCACCAGATGTGAAATGTCATATTTCAGATAAAAGCAGCACCTCTGAGAATAGCAGGAACTCTGTTTCCCCTGGGCCTGGACCTGACCTGGGCCTGGCCTGACTTGGGCCTGGCCTGACCTGAGCCTGACCTGGGCCTGGGCCTGGCCTGACCTGTGCCTGACCTGACCTGGGCCTGACCTGACCTCGACCGCCTGCCTGGCCTGACCTGACCTGGGCCTCGCCTGCCGTCACCACCTGACCTGGGCCTGACCCTGACCTGGGCCTGACCGACCTGGGCCTGACGTGTTTGGAGAATCTGACAAACATGATGTGCTGCTAGAACAGGCAGCTGAGGCAGGGATCACTCCCCCTTAGATTTAATTCTGAAGCACCTTGACCACCCTGGTGCTGAACTTCCCCCTTTAGATCCTGAACTTCCCCCTTTAGATCCTGAACTTCCCCCTTTAGATCCTGAACTTCCCCCTTTAGATCCTGAACTCCCCCCCTTTAGATCCTGAACTTCCCCCTTTAGATCCTGAACTTCCCCCTTTAGATCCTGAACTTCCCCCCTTTAGATCCTGAACTTCCCCCTTTAGATCCTGAACTTCCCCCTTTAGATCCTGAACTTCCCCCTTTAGATGTCCTGAACTTCCCCCTTTAGATCCTGAACTTCCCCCTTTTAGATCCTGAACTTCCCCCTTTAGATCTCTTCCCCCTTTAGATCCTGAACTTCCCCCTTTAGATCCTGAACTTCCCCCTTTTAGATCCTGAACTTCCCCCTTTAGATCCTGAACTTCCCCCTTTAGATCCTGAACTTCCCCCCTTAGATTGATCCTGAACTTCCCCCTTTAGATCCTGAACTTCCCCCTTTAGATTAGATCCTGAACTTCCCCCTTTAGATCCTGAACTTCCCCCCTTTAGATCCTGAACTTCCCCCTTTAATTAGATCCTGAACTTCCCCCCTTTAGATCCTGAACTTCCCCCTTTAGATTAGATCCTGAACTTCCCCCTTTAGATCCTGAACTTCCCCCCTTTAGATCCTGAACTTCCCCCTTTAGATCCTGAACTTCCCCCCCTTTTAGATCCTGAACTTCCCCCTTTAGATCCTGAACTTCCCCCCTTTAGATCCTGAACTTCCCCCTTTAGATTTGATCCTGAACTTCCCCCTTTAGATCCTGAACTTCCCCCTTTAGATTCTTAGATCCTGAACTTCCCCCTTTAGATCCTGAACTTCCCCCTTTAGATCCTGAACTTCCCCTTTAGATTCCTGAACTTCCCCCTTTAGATCCTGAACTTCCCCCTTTAGATCCTGAACTTCCCCCTTTAGATCCTGAACTTCCCCCTTTAGTCCTGAACTTCCCCTTTAGATCCTGAACTTCCCCTTTAGATCCTGAACTTCCCCCTTTAGATCCTGAACTTCCCCCTTTAGATCCTGAACTTCCCCCTTTTAGATGCTGAACTTCCCCCTTTTAGATTTGATCCAGAACTGAACTTGACATCTTGAAGCAAATGGGGACAGCAGGCTTGGATAGGGAGAGACTGAACATGTCCGTAATCACTCTGGTCTCGTGCTCTGAGGACGCGTCCCGGGATGCCGTCTGGACCCCAGCTGGGAAATAACCATTTTTTGTTGAAGCTGACTTTGTTTGCGCGGTTGAAATGAGACAAGTGAACGTGTTTCTGTCTGCCAAGCCGCCACATCACCTCATCTCTCCTGGTTTTGTAAAAACAACACACCCTCAGGCCCGACAGACGCTGGCTAGCAGAGTCTTCTGCCAATTAGCACTGCGCCACGTCCGGGCGCGAGGTGAGAGGCTGGGACTCTGGTAGAGGGGGAGGCTGGGACTCTGGTAGAGGGGGAGGCTGTCTCTCTGTTAGAGGGGGAGGCTGTCTCTCTGTTAGAGGGGGAGGCTGTCTCTCTGTTAGAGGGGGGGGGAGGCTGTCTCTCTGTTAGAGGGGGGAGGCTGTCTCTCTGTTAGAGGGGAGGCTGTCTCTCTGTTAGAGGGGGAGGCTGTCTCTCTGTTAGAGGGGGAGGCTGTCTCTCTGTTAGAGGGGGAGGCCGTCTCTCTGTTAGAGGGGGAGGCCGTCTCTCTGTTAGAGGGGGAGGCTGTCTCTCTGTTAGAGGGGGGAGGCTGTCTCTCTGTTAGAGGGGGGGAGGCTGGGGAGACTGTCTCTCTGTTAGAGGGGAAGGCTGGGTCTCTGTTAGAGGGGGGGAGGCTGTCTCTCTGTTAGAGGGGGAGGCTGTCTCTCTGTTAGAGGGGGGAGGCTGCCTCTCTGTTAGAGGCTGTCTCTCTGTTAGAGGGGGAGGCTGTCTCTCTGTTAGAGGGGGAGGCTGTCTCTCTGTTAGAGGGGGGAGACTGTCTCTGTTAGAGGGGGAGGCTGTCTCTCTGTTAGAGGGGGAGGCTGTCTCTCTGTTAGAGGGGGAGGCTGGGGAGGCTGTCTCTCTGTTAGAGGGGAGGCTGTCTCTGTTAGAGGGGGAGGCTGTCTCTCTGTTAGAGGGGGGAGGCTGTCTCCTGTTAGAGGGGGAGGCTGTCTCTCTGTTAGAGGGGGGAGGCTGTCTCTCTGTTAGAGGGGGGAGGCTGTCTCTCTGTTAGAGGGGGAGGCTGTCCCTCTGTTAGAGTCTGTTAGAGGGGGGAGGCTGTCTCTCTGTTAGAGGGGGAGGGTGTCTCTCTGTTAGAGGGGGAGGCTGTCTCTCTGTTAGAGGGGTGAGGCTGTCTCTCTGTTAGAGGGGGAGGCTGTCTCTCTGTTAGAGGGGGGGAGGCTGCCTCTCTGTTAGAGGGGGAGGCTGCTTCTCTGTTAGAGGGGGAGGCTGTCTCTCTGTTAGAGGGGAGGCTGTCTCTCTGTTAGGAGGGGGAGGCTAGGGGAGGCTGGGTCTCTGCTAGAGGGGGAGGCTGTCTCTCTGTTCGAGGGGGCGAGGAGGCTGTCTCTGTTAGAGGGAGGAGGCTGTCTCTCTGTTAGAGGGGGGGCTGTCTCTCTGTTAGAGGGGGAGGCTGTCTCTCTGTTAGAGGGGGAGGCTGCGGGAGGCTGTCTCTCTGTTAGAGGGGGGATGCTGTCTCTCTGTTAGAGGGGGAGGCTGTCTCTCTGTTAGAGGGGCTGCGGGAGGCTGTCTCTCTGTTAGAGGGGAGGCTGTCTCTCTGTTAGAGGGGGAGGCTGGGGAGGCTGGGTCTCTGCTAGAGGGGGAGGCTGTCTCTCTGTTAGAGGGGGAGGCTGTCTCTCTGTTAGAGGGGGAGGCTGTCTCTCTGTTAGAGGGGGGAGGCTGTCTCTCTGTTAGAGGGGGGGAGGCTGTCTCTGTTAGAGGGGGAGGCTGTCTCTCTGTTAGAGGGGGGAGGCTGTCTCTGTTAGAGGGGGGAGGCTGTCTCTCTGTTAGAGGGGGAGGCTGTCTCTCTGTTAGAGGGGGAGGCTGTCTCTCTGTTAGAGGGGAGGCTGGGGGAGGCTGCCTCTCTGTTAGAGGGGGGATGCTGTCTCTCTGTTAGAGGGGGAGGCTGTCTCTCTGTTAGAGGGGGGAGGCTGGGGAGGCTGCCTCTCTGTTAGAGGGGGAGGCTTTCTCTCTGTTAGAGGGGGAGGCTGTCTCTCTGTTAGAGGGGGAGGCTGGGGAGGCTGTCTTTGTTAGAGGGGGAGGCTGGGGAGGCTGGGTCTCTGTTAGAGGGGGAGGCTGTCTCTCTGTTAGAGGGGGAGGCTGTCTCTCTGTTAGAGGGGGAGGCTGTCTCTCTGTTAGAGGGGGAGGCTGGGGGAGGCTGCCTCTGTTAGAGGGTGGAGGCTGTCTCTCTGTTAGAGGGGGGAGACTGTCTCTCTGTTAGAGGGGGAGGCTGGGGAGGCTGTCTTTGTTAGAGGGGGAGGCTGGGGGAGGCTGGGTCTCTGTTAGAGGGGGAGGCTGTCTCTCTGTTAGAGGGGGAGGCTGTCTCTCTGTTAGAGGGGGAGGCTGTCTCTTAGAGGGGGAGGCTGTCTCTCTGTTAGAGGGGGAGGCTGTCTCTGTTAGGGGGGAGGCTGGGGAGGCTGCCTCTCTGTTAGAGGGGAGGCTGGGTCTCTGTTAGAGGGGAGGCTGTCTCTCTGTTAGAGGGGGGAGGCTGTCTCTCTGTTAGAGGGGGAGGCTGTCTCTCTGTTAGAGGGGAGGGTTAGAGGGGGGCTGTCTCTCTGTTAGAGGGGGGAGACTGTCTCTCTGTTAGAGGGGGGAGGCTTTAGTCTCTGTTAGAGGGGAGGCTGTCTCTGTTAGAGGGGGAGGCTGTCTCTCTGTTAGAGGGGGAGGCTGTTCTCTGTTAGAGGGAGTTTCTGTCTCTCTGTTAGAGGGAAGAGGCTGTCTCTCTGTTACAGGGGGGAGGCTGTCTCTCTGTTAGAGGGGGAGGCTGCCTCTCTGTTAGAGGGGGGAGGCTTTCTCTCTGTTAGAGGGGGGGAGGCTGTCTCTCTGTTAGAGGGGGGCTGGGGAGGCTGTCTCTGTTAGGGGGGAGGCTGTCTCTCTGTTAGAGGGGGAGGCTGGCTGTCTCTCGTTAGAGGGGGGAGGCTGTCTCTCTGTTAGAGGGGGAGACTGTCTCTCTGTTAGAGGGGGGGAGGCTGTCTCTCTGTTAGAGGGGGGAGGCTGTCTCTCTGTTAGAGGATGTGACTGTACAGACAGACAGACAGACAGACAGACAGACAGACAGACAGGCAGACAGACAGACAGACAGACAGGCAGGTACTCAGACAGACAGGCAACGACCCGTTTCCCTGCCGCTCTGCTCACTGATTGGTTGGAAGGTGAACTCAGACAGCCAGTCTCACACTCCCCCATCGCCATGGGAGACGCTGTGGGGTGGGAGGAAAGGAGGGGGGCTGTCAGTGTGTCTGTCTACAGTCATATCCTGTCTGTCTACAGTCACATCCTGTCTGTCTACAGTCACATCCTGTCTGTCTACAGTCACATCCTGTCTGTCTACAGTCACATCCTGTCTCTCTACCATTCAGTGTGTCTGTACAGGTGCACATCTCTACAGTCACATCTGTCTCTCTACCATTCATGTGTCTGTCTACAGTCACATCCTGTCTGTCTACTTTTAGTCACATCCTGTCTCTCTACCATTCAGTGTGTCTGTCTACAGTCACATCCTGTCTGTCTCTTACAGTCACATCCTGACTCTCTACCGTTCAGTGTGTCTGTCTACAGTCACATCCTGTCTGTCTGTAGGAGGATGAAGGGTTTTAGTGACTCGTCTTCTGTTGCTCTGTAGAGTGGAACTGATGCAACACGTGTCCCTCACCTGTTCCTGCTGGTTTGTTATTATTCAAAGTCTGGTGAAGATGGACCAGGACGTCACTGGGACCCAGCTCCCCCGCCCAGACGTCACTGGGACCCTGCTCCCACCCATCCAGGACGTCACTGGGACCCTGCTCCCACCCATCCAGGGCACGTCACTGGGACCCTGCTCCCACCCATCCAGGACGTCACTGGGACCCTGCTCCCACCCATCCAGGACGTCACTGGGACCCTGCTCCCACCCATCCAGGACGTCACTGGGACCCTGCTCCCACCCATCCAGGACGTCACTGGGACCCTGCTCCCACCCATCCAGGACATCACTGGGACCCTGCTCCCACCCATCCAGGACGTCACTGGGACCCTGCTCCCACCCGTCCAGGACGTCACTGGGACCCTGCTCCCCACCCATCCAGGACATCACTGGGACCCTGCCCCCAGGACGTCACTGGGACCCTGCTCCCACCCATCCAGGACGTCACTGGGACCCTGCTCCCACCCATCCAGGACGTCACTGGGACCCTGCTCTACCCGCCCAGGACGTCACTGGGACCCTGCTCCCACCCATCCAGGACGTCACTGGGACCCTGCTCCCACCCGTCCAGGACGTCACTGGGACCCTGCTCCCACCCACCCAGGACGTCACTGGGACCCTGCTCCCACCCATCCAGGACGTCACTGGGACCCTGCTCCCACCCGTCCAGGACGTCACTGGGACCCTGCTCCCACCCGCCCAGGACGTCACTGGGACCCTGCTCCCACCCGCCCAGGACATCACTGGGACCCTGCTCCTACCTGCCCAGGACATTTTAGTTTTACATATTTGTCATTATATGAGTGAGTTATAATTTTTTTAATCAATTTTGAATTCAATCAATCATTTATAAACTCCTTTTTACATCAGCCCATGTCACAAAGTGCTATACAGAATCCCAGCCTAAAACCCCAAACAGCAAGCAATGCAGATGTAGAAGCAGGGTGGCTAGGAAAAACTCCCTAGGAAAAACTCCCTAGAAAGGCCAAAACCTAGGAAGAAACCTAGAGAGGAACCAGGCTATGAGGGGTGGCCAGTCCTCTTCTGGCTGTGTCAGGTGGAGATTATAACAGAACATGGCCTAGAATGGAATTCAGGCTGTAACACAATAAAATATGGAATAAGTCCATGGATATGCATACTTTCTGAAGGCTCTGTATGTCCACAACAAAGCTGAAACCACTTTAGGAGGTCTGCGAAAAATACAAGACCTTTCAGATTTTTGGGTGTACTTGCCCTTTAATAGGCGGAAGTGCACAGCAACATAAGACAGTGGTTTGGTTAGAGATGTTTCTGTAGTGCTCATGGGATTGCAGATTTGGCTAAACAAACGGGCCACTGGATTGTAGTAAATAGTCACGATATCATTCTGGCATCTTGACACACCGGCTACTAGTCAGTTAACCTTCTTCCCATCATGCATCATCGCTAATGGCGACGTGAAGTCTAGACGCCGTGCTCATTACAACATACAGACGGGGACATTCCTGAGCCGTGTCAGAGATCTGGAGGAAATAGGAATCACATGACTTATGATTCACTTGGACAAATTAATGGCTTTTCTATTAAGTTCAATGCATTTTAGTTGATTCCTAAGTTCAATACATTTTTTAATATTGTTGAATTCCGTTTTAATATCTGGATTCCGTCATTCTGGATTTTATTGTTAAATAAAGGTGAAATTAAAAGCATTTAAACACTGATGTTAATTCAATGTATTGAGTAACAGTTTTAATTTCAGTGACAGGGTTATTTGCGTAGCAAAATAACGTTTAGAAAACGGGAATAAGCGTCCGGGCTGAACAGAACACGAGGCCAATCTGAATTTTACCCCTGAGGGATCCAGATACTACTCGTTTTGTAATACTTGGCCTTTTCATTATTTATTTATTTTATTTAACCTTTATTTAACTAGGCAAGTCAGTTAAAGAACAAATTATTATTTATAATGACGGCCTACCGGGGAACAGTGTGTTAACTGCCTTGTTCAGGGGGCAGAACGACAGATTTGTACCTTGTCAGCTCTGGGATTTGATCTTGCAACCTTCCGGTTACTAGTCCAACGCTCTAACCACTAGGCTACCTGCCTCCCCCCTCTAACCACTAGGCTACCTGCCTCCCCTCCACTCTAACCACTAGGCTACCTGCCTCCCCCCTCTAACCACTAGGCTACCTGCCTCCCCTCCACTCTAACCACTAGGCTACCTGCCTCCCCCCTCTAACCACTAGGCTACCTGCCTCCCCCTCTAACCACTAGGCTACCTGCCTCCCCCCTCTAACCACTAGGCTACCTGCCGCCCCTCCACTCTAACCACTAGGCTACCTGCCTCCCCCTCTAACCACTAGGCTACCTGCCTCCCCCTCTAACCACTAGGCTACCTGCCTCCCCCTCTAACCACTAGGCTACCTGCCTCCCTCCACTCTAACCACTAGGCTACCTGCCTCCCCTCCACTCTAACCACTAGGCTACCTGCCGCCCCCCCCTCTAACCACTAGGCTACGCTGCCGCCCCTACACTCTAACCACTAGGCTACCTGCCTCCCCGTCTAACCACTAGGCTACCTGCCTCCCCCTCCACTCTAACCACTAGGCTACCTGCCTCCCCCCTCTAACCACTAGGCTACCTGCCTCCCCTACACTCTAACCACTAGGCTACCTGCCTCCCCCCCTCTAACCACTAGGCTACCTGCCTCCCCCCTCTAACCACTAGGCTACCTGCCTCCCCACTCTAACCACTACGCTACCTGCCTCCCCCCTCTAACCACTAGGCTACCCTGCCTCCCCCTCTAACCACTAGGCTACGCTGCTGCCCCCCTCTAACCACTCACGCTACCTGCCTCCCCCTCTAACCACTAGGCTACGCTGCCGCCCCTCCACTCCAACCACTAGGCTACCTGCCTCCCCCTCTAACCACTAGGCTACGCTGCTGCCTCCCCCTCTAACCACTAGGCTACCTGCCTCCCCCTCTAACCACTAGGCTACCTGCCTCCCCCTCTAACCACTAGGCTACCCTGCCTCCCCCTCTAACCACTAGGCTACGCTGCTGCCCCAGGCCTGGTATTGGATCCGTCGTCAAACAGGTGTATTGTGACAACACTACTACACGACCCACAAATTGTAATATTTTATTATTTTAGTGTTGTAAAATGTATAGGGTCAATTTTACAGGCTGTCCTCTTGGCTGCGGAGACATTTTGCTGTTTTAAAGCAAATTTCCATGCAATTTTTACACATTTTTGCCATGGGCTTAGAGAAACGTTTAGTTTTTAAAGCTAGTGTCCTTCATTCCTTAACATTTTCTGGGCGGAGAGAATGGACATTTTTATAGCTAATTACCCTGCGATTCTACACTTTCTTTTTAATGGGGTTGAGAAAAAAAGGGGCCCTGTGAAAATGTCAGTTTAAAGCTGAAATCTGCATAAGGTGAAACAGTGCTACTGTTACCTCAGCTGATTGGTCCCCCAGCTGATTGGTTCCCAGCTGATTGGTCCCCCAGCTGATTGGTCCCCAGCTGATTGGTCCCCCAGCTGATTGGTCCCCAGCTGATTGGTCCCCAGCTGATTGGTCCCCCAGCTGATTGGTCCCCCAGCTGATTGGTCCCCAGCTGATTGGTCCCCAGCTGATTGGTCCCCCAGCTGATTGGTCCCCCAGCTGATTGGTCCCCCAGCTGATTGGTCCTCAGCTGATTGGTCCCCCAGCTGATTGGTCCCCCAGCTGATTGGTCCCCCAGCTGATTGTTCCCCAGCTGATTGGTCCCCCAGCTGATTGGTCCCCAGCTGATTGGTTCTCAGCTGATTGGTTCCAAGCTGATTGGTACCCCAGCTGATTGGTCCCCCAGCTGATTGGTTCCAAGCTGATTGGTTTGGTGATGAAATGGAGGAGAAAAGCATCCAAATAAAATGTTATTTGTCACATGAGCCGAATACAACAGGTGTAGACCTCACAGTGAAATGCAGACTGACCAGCCCCTTAACCAACAGGTGTAGACCTCACAGTGAAACGCAGACTGACCAGCCCTTAACCAACAGGTGTAGACCTCACAGTGAAACGCAGACCGACCAGCCCTTAACCAACAGGTGTAGACCTCACAGTGAAACGCAGACTGACCAGCCCTTAACCAACAGGTGTAGACCTCACAGTGAAACGCAGACTGACCAGCCCTTAACCAACAGGTGTAGACCTCACAGTGAAATGCAGACTGACCAGCCCTTAACCAACAGGTGTAGACCTCACAGTGAAACGCAGACTGACCAGCCCTTAACCAACAGGTGTAGACCTCACAGTGAAACGCAGACTGACCAGCCCTTAACCAACAGGTGTAGACCTCACAGTGAAACGCAGACTGACCAGCCCTTAACCAAAAGGTGTAGACCTCACAGTGAAACGCAGACTGACCAGCCCTTAACCAACAGGTGTAGACCTCACAGTGAAACGCAGACTGACCAGCCCTTAACCAACAGGTGTAGACCTCACAGTGAAACGCAGACTGACCAGCCCTTAACCAACAGGTGTAGACCTCACAGTGAAACGCTGACTGACCAGCCCTTAACCAACAGGTGTAGACCTCACAGTGAAACGCAGACTGACCAGCCCTTAACCAACAGGTGTAGACCTCACAGTGAAACGCAGACTGACCAGCCCTTAACCAACAGGTGTAGACCTCACAGTGAAACGCAGACTGACCAGCCCTTAACCAACAGGTGTAGACCTCACAGTGAAATGCAGACTGACCAGCCCTTAACCAACAGGTGTAGACCTCACAGTGAAACGCAGACTGACCAGCCCTTAACCAACAGGTGTAGACCTCACAGTGAAATGCAGACTGAGAAGCCCTTAACCAACAGGTGTAGACCTCACAGTGAAATGCAGACTGACCAGCCCTTAACCAACAGGTGTAGACCTCACAGTGAAACGCAGACTGACCAGCCCTTAACCAACAGGTGTAGACCTCACAGTGAAACGCAGACTGACCAGCCCTTAACCAACAGGTGTAGACCTCACAGTGAAACGCAGACTGACCAGCCCTTAACCAACAGGTGTAGACCTCACAGTGAAACGCAGACTGACCAGCCCTTAACCAACAGGTGTAGACCTCACAGTGAAACGCAGACTGACCAGCCCTTAACCAACAGGTGTAGACCTCACAGTGAAATGCAGACTGACCAGCCCTTAACCAACAGGTGTAGACCTCACAGTGAAACGCAGACTGACCAGCCCTTAACCAACAGGTGTAGACCTCACAGTGAAACGCAGACTGACCAGCCCTTAACCAACAGGTGTAGACCTCACAGTGAAACGCAGACTGACCAGCCCTTAACCAACAGGTGTAGACCTCACAGTGAAACGCAGACTGACCAGCCCTTAACCAACAGGTGTAGACCTCACAGTGAAACGCAGACTGACCAGCCCTTAACCAACAGGTGTAGACCTCACAGTGAAACGCAGACTGACCAGCCCTTAACCAACAGGTGTAGACCTCACAGTGAAACGCAGACTGACCAGCCCTTAACCAACAGGTGTAGACCTCACAGTGAAACGCAGACTGACCAGCCCTTAACCAACAGGTGTAGACCTCACAGTGAAACGCAGACTGACCAGCCCTTAACCAACAGGTGTAGACCTCACAGTGAAACGCAGACTGACCAGCCCTTAACCAACAGGTGTAGACCTCACAGTGAAACGCAGACTGACCAGCCCTTAACCAACAGGTGTAGACCTCACAGTGAAACGCAGACTGACCAGCCCTTAACCAACAGGTGTAGACCTCACAGTGAAACGCAGACTGACCAGCCCTTAACCAACAGGTGTAGACCTCACAGTGAAACGCAGACTGACCAGCCCTTAACCAACAGGTGTAGACCTCACAGTGAAACGCAGACTGACCAGCCCTTAACCAACAGGTGTAGACCTCACAGTGAAACGCAGACTGACCAGCCCTTAACCAACAGGTGTAGACCTCACAGTGAAACGCAGACTGACCAGCCCTTAACCAACAGGTGTAGACCTCACAGTGAAACGCAGACTGACCAGCCCTTAACCAACAGGTGTAGACCTCACAGTGAAACGCAGACTGACCAGCCCTTAACCAACAGGTGTAGACCTCACAGTGAAACGCAGACTGACCAGCCCTTAACCAACAGGTGTAGACCTCACAGTGAAACGCAGACTGACCAGCCCTTAACCAACAGGTGTAGACCTCACAGTGAAACGCAGACTGACCAGCCCTTAACCAACAGGTGTAGACCTCACAGTGAAACGCAGACTGACCAGCCCTTAACCAACAGGTGTAGACCTCACAGTGAAACGCAGACTGACCAGCCCTTAACCAACAGGTGTAGACCTCACAGTGAAACGCAGACTGACCAGCCCTTAACCAACAGGTGTAGACCTCACAGTGAAACGCAGACTGACCAGCCCTTAACCAACAGGTGTAGACCTCACAGTGAAACGCAGACTGACCAGCCCTTAACCAACAGGTGTAGACCTCACAGTGAAACGCAGACTGACCAGCCCTTAACCAACAGGTGTAGACCTCACAGTGAAACGCAGACTGACCAGCCCTTAACCAACAGGTGTAGACCTCACAGTGAAACGCAGACTGACCAGCCCTTAACCAACAGGTGTAGACCTCACAGTGAAACGCAGACTGACCAGCCCTTAACCAACAGGTGTAGACCTCACAGTGAAACGCAGACTGACCAGCCCTTAACCAACAGGTGTAGACCTCACAGTGAAACGCAGACTGACCAGCCCTTAACCAACAGGTGTAGACCTCACAGTGAAACGCAGACCGACCAGCCCTTAACCAACAGGTGTAGACCTCACAGTGAAACGCAGACTGACCAGCCCTTAACCAACAGGTGTAGACCTCACAGTGAAACGCAGACTGACCAGCCCTTAACCAACAGGTGTAGACCTCACAGTGAAACGCAGACTGACCAGCCCTTAACCAACAGGTGTAGACCTCACAGTGAAACGCAGACTGACCAGCCCTTAACCAACAGGTGTAGACCTCACAGTGAAACGCAGACTGACCAGCCCTTAACCAACAGGTGTAGACCTCACAGTGAAACGCAGACTGACCAGCCCTTAACCAACAGGTGTAGACCTCACAGTGAAACGCAGACTGACCAGCCCTTAACCAACAGGTGTAGACCTCACAGTGAAACGCAGACTGACCAGCCCTTAACCAACAGGTGTAGACCTCACAGTGAAACGCAGACTGACCAGCCCTTAACCAACAGGTGTAGACCTCACAGTGAAACGCAGACTGACCAGCCCTTAACCAACAGGTGTAGACCTCACAGTGAAACGCAGACTGACCAGCCCTTAACCAACAGGTGTAGACCTCACAGTGAAACGCAGACTGACCAGCCCTTAACCAACAGGTGTAGACCTCACAGTGAAACGCAGACTGACCAGCCCTTAACCAACAGGTGTAGACCTCACAGTGAAACGCAGACTGACCAGCCCTTAACCAACAGGTGTAGACCTCACAGTGAAACGCAGACTGACCAGCCCTTAACCAACAGGTGTAGACCTCACAGTGAAACGCAGACTGACCAGCCCTTAACCAACAGGTGTAGACCTCACAGTGAAACGCAGACTGACCAGCCCTTAACCAACAGGTGTAGACCTCACAGTGAAACGCAGACTGACCAGCCCTTAACCAACAGGTGTAGACCTCACAGTGAAACGCAGACTGACCAGCCCTTAACCAACAGGTGTAGACCTCACAGTGAAACGCAGACTGACCAGCCCTTAACCAACAGGTGTAGACCTCACAGTGAAACGCAGACTGACCAGCCCTTAACCAACAGGTGTAGACCTCACAGTGAAACGCAGACTGACCAGCCCTTAACCAACAGGTGTAGACCTCACAGTGAAACGCAGACTGACCAGCCCTTAACCAACAGGTGTAGACCTCACAGTGAAACGCAGACTGACCAGCCCTTAACCAACAGGTGTAGACCTCACAGTGAAACGCAGACTGACCAGCCCTTAACCAACAGGTGTAGACCTCACAGTGAAACGCAGACTGACCAGCCCTTAACCAACAGGTGTAGACCTCACAGTGAAACGCAGACTGACCAGCCCTTAACCAACAGGTGTAGACCTCACAGTGAAACGCAGACTGACCAGCCCTTAACCAACAGGTGTAGACCTCACAGTGAAACGCAGACTGACCAGCCCTTAACCAACAGGTGTAGACCTCACAGTGAAACGCAGACTGACCAGCCCTTAACCAACAGGTGTAGACCTCACAGTGAAACGCAGACTGACCAGCCCTTAACCAACAGGTGTAGACCTCACAGTGAAACGCAGACTGACCAGCCCTTAACCAACAGGTGTAGACCTCACAGTGAAACGCAGACTGACCAGCCCTTAACCAACAGGTGTAGACCTCACAGTGAAACGCAGACTGACCAGCCCTTAACCAACAGGTGTAGACCTCACAGTGAAACGCAGACTGACCAGCCCTTAACCAACAGGTGTAGACCTCACAGTGAAACGCAGACTGACCAGCCCTTAACCAACAGGTGTAGACCTCACAGTGAAACGCAGACTGACCAGCCCTTAACCAACAGGTGTAGACCTCACAGTGAAACGCAGACTGACCAGCCCTTAACCAACAGGTGTAGACCTCACAGTGAAACGCAGACTGACCAGCCCTTAACCAACAGGTGTAGACCTCACAGTGAAACGCAGACTGACCAGCCCTTAACCAACAGGTGTAGACCTCACAGTGAAACGCAGACTGACCAGCCCTTAACCAACAGGTGTAGACCTCACAGTGAAACGCAGACTGACCAGCCCTTAACCAACAGGTGTAGACCTCACAGTGAAACGCAGACTGACCAGCCCTTAACCAACAGGTGTAGACCTCACAGTGAAACGCAGACTGACCAGCCCTTAACCAACAGGTGTAGACCTCACAGTGAAACGCAGACTGACCAGCCCTTAACCAACAGGTGTAGACCTCACAGTGAAACGCAGACTGACCAGCCCTTAACCAACAGGTGTAGACCTCACAGTGAAACGCAGACTGACCAGCCCTTAACCAACAGGTGTAGACCTCACAGTGAAACGCAGACTGACCAGCCCTTAACCAACAGGTGTAGACCTCACAGTGAAACGCAGACTGACCAGCCCTTAACCAACAGGTGTAGACCTCACAGTGAAACGCAGACTGACCAGCCCTTAACCAACAGGTGTAGACCTCACAGTGAAACGCAGACTGACCAGCCCTTAACCAACAGGTGTAGACCTCACAGTGAAACGCAGACTGACCAGCCCTTAACCAACAGGTGTAGACCTCACAGTGAAACGCAGACTGACCAGCCCTTAACCAACAGGTGTAGACCTCACAGTGAAACGCAGACTGACCAGCCCTTAACCAACAGGTGTAGACCTCACAGTGAAACGCAGACTGACCAGCCCTTAACCAACAGGTGTAGACCTCACAGTGAAACGCAGACTGACCAGCCCTTAACCAACAGGTGTAGACCTCACAGTGAAACGCAGACTGACCAGCCCTTAACCAACAGGTGTAGACCTCACAGTGAAACGCAGACTGACCAGCCCTTAACCAACAGGTGTAGACCTCACAGTGAAACGCAGACTGACCAGCCCTTAACCAACAGGTGTAGACCTCACAGTGAAACGCAGACTGACCAGCCCTTAACCAACAGGTGTAGACCTCACAGTGAAACGCAGACTGACCAGCCCTTAACCAACAGGTGTAGACCTCACAGTGAAACGCAGACTGACCAGCCCTTAACCAACAGGTGTAGACCTCACAGTGAAACGCAGACTGACCAGCCCTTAACCAACAGGTGTAGACCTCACAGTGAAACGCAGACTGACCAGCCCTTAACCAACAGGTGTAGACCTCACAGTGAAACGCAGACTGACCAGCCCTTAACCAACAGGTGTAGACCTCACAGTGAAACGCAGACTGACCAGCCCTTAACCAACAGGTGTAGACCTCACAGTGAAACGCAGACTGACCAGCCCTTAACCAACAGGTGTAGACCTCACAGTGAAACGCAGACTGACCAGCCCTTAACCAACAGGTGTAGACCTCACAGTGAAACGCAGACTGACCAGCCCTTAACCAACAGGTGTAGACCTCACAGTGAAACGCAGACTGACCAGCCCTTAACCAACAGGTGTAGACCTCACAGTGAAACGCAGACTGACCAGCCCTTAACCAACAGGTGTAGACCTCACAGTGAAACGCAGACTGACCAGCCCTTAACCAACAGGTGTAGACCTCACAGTGAAACGCAGACTGACCAGCCCTTAACCAACAGGTGTAGACCTCACAGTGAAACGCAGACTGACCAGCCCTTAACCAACAGGTGTAGACCTCACAGTGAAACGCAGACTGACCAGCCCTTAACCAACAGGTGTAGACCTCACAGTGAAACGCAGACTGACCAGCCCTTAACCAACAGGTGTAGACCTCACAGTGAAACGCAGACTGACCAGCCCTTAACCAACAGGTGTAGACCTCACAGTGAAACGCAGACTGACCAGCCCTTAACCAACAGGTGTAGACCTCACAGTGAAACGCAGACTGACCAGCCCTTAACCAACAGGTGTAGACCTCACAGTGAAACGCAGACTGACCAGCCCTTAACCAACAGGTGTAGACCTCACAGTGAAACGCAGACTGACCAGCCCTTAACCAACAGGTGTAGACCTCACAGTGAAACGCAGACTGACCAGCCCTTAACCAACGGGTGTAGACCTCACAGTGAAACGCAGACTGACCAGCCCTTAACCAACGGGTGTAGACCTCACAGTGAAACGCAGACTGACCAGCCCTTAACCAACAGGTGTAGACCTCACAGTGAAACGCAGACTGACCAGCCCTTAACCAACGGGTGTAGACCTCACAGTGAAACGCAGACTGACCAGCCCTTAACCAACAGGTGTAGACCTCACAGTGAAACGCAGACTGACCAGCCCTTAACCAACAGGTGTAGACCTCACAGTGAAACGCAGACTGACCAGCCCTTAACCAACAGGTGTAGACCTCACAGTGAAACGCAGACTGACCAGCCCTTAACCAACAGGTGTAGACCTCACAGTGAAACGCAGACTGACCAGCCCTTAACCAACAGGTGTAGACCTCACAGTGAAACGCAGACTGACCAGCCCTTAACCAACAGGTGTAGACCTCACAGTGAAACGCAGACTGACCAGCCCTTAACCAACAGGTGTAGACCTCACAGTGAAACGCAGACTGACCAGCCCTTAACCAACAGGTGTAGACCTCACAGTGAAACGCAGACTGACCAGCCCTTAACCAACAGGTGTAGACCTCACAGTGAAACGCAGACTGACCAGCCCTTAACCAACAGGTGTAGACCTCACAGTGAAACGCAGACTGACCAGCCCTTAACCAACAGGTGTAGACCTCACAGTGAAACGCAGACTGACCAGCCCTTAACCAACAGGTGTAGACCTCACAGTGAAACGCAGACTGACCAGCCCTTAACCAACAGGTGTAGACCTCACAGTGAAACGCAGACTGACCAGCCCTTAACCAACAGGTGTAGACCTCACAGTGAAACGCAGACTGACCAGCCCTTAACCAACAGGTGTAGACCTCACAGTGAAACGCAGACTGACCAGCCCTTAACCAACAGGTGTAGACCTCACAGTGAAACGCAGACTGACCAGCCCTTAACCAACAGGTGTAGACCTCACAGTGAAACGCAGACTGACCAGCCCTTAACCAACAGGTGTAGACCTCACAGTGAAACGCAGACTGACCAGCCCTTAACCAACAGGTGTAGACCTCACAGTGAAACGCAGACTGACCAGCCCTTAACCAACAGGTGTAGACCTCACAGTGAAACGCAGACTGACCAGCCCTTAACCAACAGGTGTAGACCTCACAGTGAAACGCAGACTGACCAGCCCTTAACCAACAGGTGTAGACCTCACAGTGAAACGCAGACTGACCAGCCCTTAACCAACAGGTGTAGACCTCACAGTGAAACGCAGACTGACCAGCCCTTAACCAACAGGTGTAGACCTCACAGTGAAACGCAGACTGACCAGCCCTTAACCAACAGGTGTAGACCTCACAGTGAAACGCAGACTGACCAGCCCTTAACCAACAGGTGTAGACCTCACAGTGAAACGCAGACTGACCAGCCCTTAACCAACAGGTGTAGACCTCACAGTGAAACGCAGACTGACCAGCCCTTAACCAACAGGTGTAGACCTCACAGTGAAACGCAGACTGACCAGCCCTTAACCAACAGGTGTAGACCTCACAGTGAAACGCAGACTGACCAGCCCTTAACCAACAGGTGTAGACCTCACAGTGAAACGCAGACTGACCAGCCCTTAACCAACAGGTGTAGACCTCACAGTGAAACGCAGACTGACCAGCCCTTAACCAACAGGTGTAGACCTCACAGTGAAACGCAGACTGACCAGCCCTTAACCAACAGGTGTAGACCTCATAGTGAAATGCAGACTGACCTGCCCTTAACCAACAGGTGTAGACCTCACAGTGAAACGCAGACTGACCGGCCCTTAACCAACAGGTGTAGACCTCACAGTGAAACGCAGACTGACCGGCCCTTAACCAACAGGTGTAGACCTCACAGTGAAACGCAGACTGACCGGCCCTTAACCAACAGGTGTAGACTCACAGTGAAACGCAGACTGACCGGCCCTTAACCAACAGGTGTAGACCTCACAGTGAAACGCAGACTGACCGGCCCTTAACCAACAGGTGTAGACCTCACAGTGAAACGCAGACTGACCGGCCCTTAACCAACAGGTGTAGACCTCACAGTGAAGCAGACTGACCGGCCCTTAACCAAAAGGTGTAGACCTCACAGTGAAACGCAGACTGACCGGCCCTTAACCAACAGGTGTAGACCTCACAGTGAAACGCAGACTGACCGGCCCTTAACCAACAGGTGTAGACCTCACAGTGAAACGCAGACTGACCGGCCCTTAACCAACAGGTGTAGACCTCACAGTGAAACGCAGACTGACCGGCCCTTAACCAACAGGTGTAGACCTCACAGTGAAACGCAGACTGACCAGCCCTTAACCAACAGGTGTAGACCTCACAGTGAAACGCAGACTGACCAGCCCTTAACCAACAGGTGTAGACCTCACAGTGAAACGCAGACTGACCAGCCCTTAACCAACAGGTGTAGACCTCACAGTGAAACGCAGACTGACCAGCCCTTAACCAACAGGTGTAGACCTCACAGTGAAACGCAGACTGACCAGCCCTTAACCAACAGGTGTAGACCTCACAGTGAAACGCAGACTGACCAGCCCTTAACCAACAGGTGTAGACCTCACAGTGAAACGCAGACTGACCAGCCCTTAACCAACAGGTGTAGACCTCACAGTGAAACGCAGACTGACCAGCCCTTAACCAACAGGTGTAGACCTCACAGTGAAATGCAGACTGACCAGCCCTTAACCAACAGGTGTAGACCTCACAGTGAAATGGTTAGAGTAATCAAAGTGACAGTGAGTTTCTATTGGATAAATTCTTCTATGTTTATCCCCGTTTTGTTCTGTTTGTTTCCGTTTAAAGAAAAAAGGAAAAAAGCTTTTCAACAGAATCGGCGACACGATCACTTTCATAGCAGCCACGTCCAAACAGCATGATCACTTTCATAGCAGCCACGTACAAACAGCACGATCGCTTTCATAGCAGCCACGTACAAACAGCATGATCACTTTCATAGCAGCCACGTACAAACAGCACGATCACTTTCATAGCAGCCACGTACAAACAGCATGATCACTTTCATAGCAGCCACGTACAAACAGCATGATCACTTTCATAGCAGCCACGTACAAACAGCATGATCACTTTCATAGCAGCAACGTACAAACAGCATGATCACTTTCATAGCAGCCACGTACAAACAGCATGATCGCTTTCATAGCAGCCACGTACAAACAGCATGATCGCTTTCAGAGCAGCCACGTACAAACAGCATGATCACTTTCATAGCAGCCACGTACAAACAGCATGATCACTTTCAGAGCAGCCACGTACAAACAGCACCAGCCACGTACAAACAGCACGATCACTTTCATAGCAGCCACGTACAAACAGCATGATCACTTTCATAGCAGCCACGTACAAACAGCATGATCACTTTCATAGCAGCCACGTACAAACAGCATGATCACTTTCAGAGCAGCCACGTACAAACAGCATGATCACTTTCATAGCAGCCACGTACAAACAGCATGATCACTTTCAGAGCAGCCACGTACAAACAGCATGATCACTTTCATAGCAGCCACGTACAAACAGCACGATCACTTTCATAGCAGCCACGTACAAACAGCATGATCACTTTCATAGCAGCCACGTACAAACAGCATGATCACTTTCATAGCAGCCACGTACAAACAGCATGATCACTTTCATAGCAGCCACGTACAAACAGCATGATCACTTTCATAGCAGCCACGTACAAACAGCATGATCACTTTCATAGCAGCCACGTACAAACAGCATGATCACTTTCATAGCAGCCACGTACAAACAGCATGATCACTTTCATAGCAGCCACGTACAAACAGCATGATCACTTTCATAGCAGCCACGCATACAAACAGCACGATCACTTTCATAGCAGCCACGTACAAACAGCACGATCACTTTCAGAGCAGCCACGTACAAACAGCACGATCACTTTCATAGCAGCCACGTACAAACAGCATGATCACTTTCATAGCAGCCACGTCCAAACAGCATGATCACTTTCATAGCAGCCACGTACAAACAGCATGATCCCTTTCATAGCAGCCACGTACAAACAGCATGATCGCTTTCATAGCAGCCACGTACAAACAGCATGATCACTTTGATTGTTGTATAATTCGTTCTCCCATCTACACTCTCTCCTCCTCTCACCTTTGCCCCTTCGCTTGTGGACTTCAGTGCACAACAACACATCAGCTGTCTGTGAGCAGGCAAAATAAACTTTCCAAGCCGAACCTTCATATTATAACCGCTAACTGCTACACACAGCTTACATCGTCACCATATTAGCTAACGTCAAGTCAACAACACAGCTACTAGAACTAAGGTGTTAGCAAACCCGCTACAATCATGCAGTACAGTCAGCAAGCAGTTTAGCAGTTACACCAGCCCGAACCTGGTGGCAACAAATGAATAAAAAGCAAAAGCTTTAGCCTGACTTGGAAGAGTTCCAGTGCCGGATACCCAGCTAGGTAATAGCGTCCCTCTCTGTTTGCGCCGGGTGTTTTTGAGTAGCCTAAACTAGCTCGCTTAATTTGCTAGCTAAGTAAGTGAAATTGAAAAAAAAAAAAAAATGAAATAAATATATCCAACTCTCTTGTGCTTCTCCTTAATTTTTGAAGAAATACATCGTATGCAGTGCTTGGTACAGTAGTTCTAGTTGATGCTTCCAGTACTAGATTCATTCTCTGATCCTTTGATTGGGTGGGGGACATGTCACTTCTTGCTACAAGAGCTCTGATAGGTTTGAGGACATCCTACGGAATTTTGCCATAATTACAGTGTAAGTCTACGGAAGGGGGTGAGAACCACGAGCCTCTTAGGTTTTGTATTGAATTTGTATTGTATCCAGAGGAGGACGGAAGCTAGCTGTCCTCCAGCTACACCACGGTGCTACCCGACAGAGTGCTGCTGAGACCTTCATTGCAAAACAGTGTGTGTTTTAATCAATTCTTTGGCGATTGGTGAATATATTTAGTATAGTTGTATCTAAAAAGGATAACTTCTTTAATGTTAAACTATTTTTATTTTTTATAAAATTCACTGAGGAGGATGGTCCTCCCCTTTTCTCCTCTGAGGAGCCTCCACTGGTACACACACAACCCCCACAAGGATGTACCCTTATTCTATAACCCATGGTATGGCAGGATGTACCCTTATTCTATAACCCATTGTATACAAGGATGTACCCATATTATATAACCCATGGTATGGAAGGATGTCTTTATTCTATAACCCATGGTATGGAAGGATGTACCCTTATTCTATAACCCATGGTATGGCAGGTTGTACCCTTATTCTATAACCCATGGTATGGAAGGATGTACCCTTATTCTATAACCCATGGTATGGAAGGATGTACCCTTATTCTATAACCCATGGTATGGCAGGATGTACCCTTATTCTATAACCCATGGTATGGCAGGATGTACCCTTATTCTATAACCCATGGTATGGCAGGATGTACCCTTATTCTATAACCCATGGTATGGCAGGATGTACCCTTATTCTATAACCCATGGTATGGCAGGATGTACCCTTATTCTATAACCCATGGTATGGCAGGATGTACCCTTATTCTATAACCCATGGTATGGAAGGATGTACCCTTATTCTATAACCCATGGTATGGAAGGATGTACCCTTATTCTATAACCCATGGTATGGCAGGATGTACCCTTATTCTATAACCCATGGTATGGCAGGATGTACCCTTATTCTATAACCCATGGTATGGAAGGATGTACCCTTATTCTATAACCCATGGTATGGCAGGATGTACCCTTATTCTATAACCCATGGTATGGAAGGATGTACCCTTATTCTATAACCCATGGTATGGAAGGATGTACCCTTATTCTATAACCCATGGTATGGAAGGATGTACCCTTATTCTATAACCCATGGTATGGCAGGATGTACCCTTATTCTATAACCCATGGTATGGAAGGATGTCTTTATTCTATAACCCATGGTATGGAAGGATGTACACTTATTCTATAACCCATGGTATGGAAGGATGTACCCTTATTCTATAACCCATGGTATGGCAGGATGTACCCTTATTCTATAACCCATGGTATGGAAGGATGTACCCTTATTCTATAACCCATGGTATGGAAGGATGTACCCTTATTCTATAACCCATGGTATGGCAGGATGTACCCTTATTCTATAACCCATGGTATGGCAGGATGTACCCTTATTCTATAACCCATGGTATGGAAGGATGTCTTTATTCTATAACCCATGGTATGGAAGGATGTACACTTATTCTATAACCCATGGTATGGAAGGATGTACCCTTATTCTATAACCCATGGTATGGCAGGATGTACCCTTATTCTATAACCCATGGTATGGAAGGATGTACCCTTATTCTATAACCCATGGTATGGCAGGATGTACCCTTATTCTATAACCCATGGTATGGCAGGATGTACCCTTATTCTATAACCCATGGTATGGAAGGATGTACCCTTATTCTATAACCCATGGTATGGAAGGATGTACCCTTATTCTATAACCCATGGTATGGAAGGATGTACACTTATTCTATAACCCATGGTATGGAAGGATGTACCCACATTCCTACAGTGAGGGGGAAAAAAGTATTTGATCCCCTGCTGATTTTGTACGTTTGCCCGCTGACAAAGAAATGATCAGTATATAATTTTAATGGTGGGTTTATTTGAACAGTGAGAGACAGAATAACAACAACAAAAATCCAGAAAAACGCATGTCAAAAATGTTCTAAAATGATTTACATTTTAATGAGGGAAACACAGAACATCACAGGGTTTCACAGCTCTGGATCTGAGACGACAGAGAGAACATCACAGGGTTTCACAGCTCTGGATCTGAGACGACAGAGAGAACATCACAGGGTTTCACAGCTCTGGATCTGAGACGACAGAGAGAACATCACAGGGTTTCACAGCTCTGGATCTGAGACGACAGAGAGAACATCACAGGGTTTCACAGCTCTGGATCTGAGACGACAGAGAGAACATCACAGGGTTTCACAGCTCTGTATCTGAGACGACAGAGAGAACATCACAGGGTTTCACAGCTCTGTATCTGAGACGACAGAGAGAACATCACGGGTTTCACAGCTCTGGATCTGAGACGACAGAGAGAACATCACAGGGTTTCACAGCTCTGGATCTGAGACGACAGAGAGAACATCACAGGGTTTCACAGCTCTGGATCTGAGACGACAGAGAGAACATCACAGGGTTTCACAGCTCTGGATCTGAGACGACAGAGAGAACATCACAGGGTTTCACAGCTCTGTATCTGAGACGACAGAGAGAACATCACAGGGTTTCACAGCTCTGTATCTGAGACGACAGAGAGAACATCACAGGGTTTCACAGCTCTGGATCTGAGACGACAGAGAGAACATCACAGGGTTTCACAGCTCTGTATCTGAGACGACAGAGAGAACATCACAGGGTTTCACAGCTCTGGATCTGAGACGACAGAGAGAACATCACAGGGTTTCACAGCTCTGGATCTGAGACGACAGAGAGAACATCACAGGGTTTCACAGCTCTGTATCTGAGACGACAGAGAGAACATCACAGGGTTTCACAGCTCTGTATCTGAGACGACAGAGAGAACATCACAGGGTTTCACAGCTCTGTATCTGAGACGACAGAGAGAACATCACAGGGTTTCACAGCTCTGTATCTGAGACGACAGAGAGAACATCACAGGGTTTCACAGCTCTGGATCTGAGACGACAGAGAGAACATCACAGGGTTTCACAGCTCTGTATCTGAGACGACAGAGAGAACATCACAGGGTTTCACAGCTCTGGATCTGAGACGACAGAGAGAACATCACAGGGTTTCACAGCTCTGGATCTGAGACGACAGAGAGAACATCACAGGGTTTCACAGCTCTGGATCTGAGACGACAGAGAGAACATCACAGGGTTTCACAGCTCTGGATCTGAGACGACAGAGAGAACATCACAGGGTTTCACAGCTCTGTATCTGAGACGACAGAGAGAACATCACAGGGTTTCACAGCTCTGGATCTGAGACGACAGAGAGAACATCACAGGGTTTCACAGCTCTGTATCTGAGACGACAGAGAGAACATCACAGGGTTTCACAGCTCTGTATCTGAGACGACAGAGAGAACATCACAGGGTTTCACAGCTCTGGATCTGAGACGACAGAGAGAACATCACAGGGTTTCACAGCTCTGTATCTGAGACGACAGAGAGAACATCACAGGGTTTCACAGCTCTGTATCTGAGACGACAGAGAGAACATCACAGGGTTTCACAGCTCTGGATCTGAGACGACAGAGAGAACATCACAGGGTTTCACAGCTCTGGATCTGAGACGACAGAGAGAACATCACAGGGTTTCACAGCTCTGGATCTGAGACGACAGAGAGAACATCACAGCGAAACAGGCTGCGTTATATTCTGATTAGACAGCACTGAATATGATGTTTCCATTTCTCTGACCTCATTATTATTATTATTATTATTATTATATATTATTATTATATATTATTATTATTAATATATTATTAATATATTATTATTATATATATATTATTATTAATATATTATTATTATATATTATTATTATTATTATATATTATTATTATATATTATTATTATTATATATTATTAATATATTATTATTATTATATATATTATTAATATATTATTATTATTATATATATTATTATTATTAATATATTATTATTATTAATACATTATTATTATTATACATTATTATTATTATTATTATTATATATAATTATTATTATTATTATTATATATTATTATTATTATTAATATATTATTATTATTATATATTATTATATTAATATATTATTCTTATATATTATTCTTATTATATATTATTCTTATTATTATTAATATATTATTATTATATATTATTATTATTATATATTATTATTATTAATATATTATTATTATACATATTATTTTTATTATTATTATTATATTTGTTATTATTATTATTATTATAATATATATTATTATTATTGTTATATTTGTTATTATTATTATATTTATTATTGTTATTGTTATTATTATTATATACTATTATTATTATTATTATATATATTATTATTATTATTTTATAATATTATTATTATTATATTTATTATTGTTATTGTTATTATTATTATATATTATTATTATTATTATTATTATTTTATATTATTAATATTATTATTATATTTAAAGATTTTTGTCATTTAGCAGAGACTTATCCAGAGTGACTTCCAGTTAATACATTATGTTTAAATAGGTAGGTGGTTAGCACGTATAACTCTCAGTCAGGACATGTTTCCTCAAAGCTAGTAAGGGGGGGGGGGGGGTCATGTTTCAGTGTTAACAAAATGTGTTTTATTTGGGGGGGGGGCTGTTGTCAATAAACAGACACACACAGAGAGAGAGAGAAAGAGACACGATAGTGATCGATAGCAGCAAGGTTAGCGTTAAAGGTTGTTGCCGGCACCGGGGTTCACGTCAGGTAAGACACTATGTCACCACCGCACACAACCTCACTGGAGCGCTGTGGAATCACCCTCACTGACTGGAGCGCTGTGGAATCACCCTCACTGACTGGAGCGCTGCACTGTGGAATCACCCTCACTGACTGGAGCGCTGCACTGTGGAATCACCCTCACTGACTGGAGCGCTGCACTGTGGAATCACCCTCACTGACTGGAGCGCTGTGGAATCACCCTCACTGACTGGAGCGCTGTGGAATCACCCTCACTGACTGGAGCGCTGTGGAATCACCCTCACTGACTGGAGCGCTGTGGAATCACCCTCACTGACTGGAGCGCTGTGGAATCACCCTCACTGACTGGAGCGCTGTGGAATCACCCTCACTGACTGGAGCGCTGTGGAATCACCCTCACTGACTGGAGCGCTGCACTGTGGAATCACCCTCACTGACTGGAGCGCTGTGGAATCACCCTCACTGACTGGAGCATTGCGCTGTGGAATCACCCTCACTGACTTGAGCGCTGCACTGTGGAATCACCCTCACTGACTGGAGCGCTGTGGAATCACCCTCACTGACTGGAGCGTTGCGCTGTGGAATCACCCTCACTGACTGGAGCGCTGTGGAATCACCCTCACTGACTGGAGCGTTGCGCTGTGGAATCACCCTCACTGACTGGAGCGCTGCGCTGTGGAATCACCCTCACTGACTGGAGCGCTGCACTGTGGAATCACCCTCACTGACTGGAGCGCTGTGGAATCACCCTCACTGACTGGAGCGTTGCGCTGTGGAATCACCCTCACTGACTGGAGCGCTGCACTGTGGAATCACCCTCACTGACTGGAGCGTTGCACTGTGGAATCACCCTCACTGACTAGAGCGCTGTGGAATCACCCTCACTGACTGGAGCGCTGCGCTGTGGAATCAACCTCACTGACTGGAGCGCTGCGCTGTGGAATCACCCTCACTGACTGGAGCGCTGCGCTGTGGAATCACCCTCACTGACTGGAGCGCTGTGGAATCACCCTCACTGACTGGAGCGCTGCACTGTGGAATCACCCTCACTGACTGGAGCGCTGCGCTGTGGAATCACCCTCACTGACTGGAGCGCTGCGCTGTGGAATCACCCTCACTGACTGGAGCGCTGCGCTGTGGAATCACCCTCACTGACTGGAGCGCTGTGGAATCACCCTCACTGACTGGAGCGCTGTGGAATCACCCTCACTGACTGGAGCGCTGTGGAATCACCCTCACTGACTGGAGCGTTGCGCTGTGGAATCACCCTCACTGACTGGAGCGCTGCACTGTGGAATCACCCTCACTGACTGGAGCGCTGTGGAATCACCCTCACTGACTGGAGCGCTGCACTGTGGAATCACCCTCACTGACTGGAGCGCTGCACTGTGGAATCACCCTCACTGACTGGAGCGCTGCACTGTGGAATCACCCTCACTGACTGGAGCGCTGCGCTGTGGAATCACCCTCACTGACTGGAGCGCTGCGCTGTGGAATCACCCTCACTGACTGGAGCGCTGCGCTGTGGAATCACCCTCACTGACTGGAGCGCTGTGGAATCACCCTCACTGACTGGAGCGCTGTGGAATCACCCTCACTGACTGGAGCGCTGCACTGTGGAATGAAATCAACATCAAATCAGTGGCTCGTCTCTTCTGAGGACAGAGCTGCTGCTTGGTAGAGACGGACTGGGAACTGCCCTCGCCTCTCCACAGCTGGTCTGGACAGAGTCTGTATGGATATTAGCTCTCTCTCTCTCTCTCTCTCTCTCTCTGTCTCTCTCTCTCTGTCTGTCTCTCTCTCTCTCTCTCTCTCTGTCTCTCTCTCTCTCTCTGTCTCTCTGTCTCTCTGTCTCTCTCTGTCTCCCTCTCTCCTCTCTCTCTCTCTCTCTCTCTCTGTCTCTCTCTCTCTGTCTGTCTCTCTCTCTCTCTCTCTCTGTCTCTCTCTCTCTCTCTGTCTCTCTGTCTCTCTGTCTCTCTCTGTCTCCCTCTCTCCTCTCTCTCTCTCTCTCTCTCTCTCTCTCTCCCCCTGCCTTCCTCACTTTCCTGTGTTTGTCCCTGTTTCACCTACCATTGTCAGCCCTGCTCTCTCTCTCTCCTTCTCCTCTCCCAGGCAGCCTCTCTGCTTTCTCTCTCTCTCCTCCTCTCTCCCTCCTCTCCTCTCCTTCCCTCTCCTCCTCTCCTCTCCCAGGCAGCCTCTCCTCTCCTTCCTCTCCCTCCTCTCCTCTCCTTCCCTCCTCTCCTCTCCTCTCCCAGGCAGCCTCTCTGCTCTCTCTCTCCTCCTCCTCTCTCCCTCCTCTTCTCTCCTTCCCTCCTCTCCTCTCCCAGGCAGCCTCTCTCCCTCCTCTCCTCTCTCCTTCCCTCTCCTCCTCTCCCAGGCAGCCTCTCTGCTCTCTCTCCCTCCTCTCCTCTCTCCTTCCCTCCTCTCCTCTCCCAGGCAGCCTCTCTGCTCTCTCTCCCTCCTCTTCTCTCCTTCCCTCCTCTCCTCTCCCAGGCAGCCTCTCTCCCTCCTCTCCTCTCTCCTTCCCTCCTCTCCTCTCCCAGGCAGCCTCTCCGCTCCCCTGCCTGGACTGGAATGCACAGTGAGCAGGAGGCAGAGAGACTACATGAATACTGAACTACCACATCATATTGCTGTATGGACTTATATCACAGAGAGATTAGGTGAAATACCACAGTCTGCCATCACAGCAGCAAGATGTGTGACCTGTTGCCACAAGAAAAGGTCAACCAGTGAAGAACAAACACCATTGTAAATACAACCCACATTTATGTTTATTTATTTCCCCTTTTGTACTTTAACTATTTGCACATCGTTACAACACTGTATATAGACACAATATGACATTTGAAATGTCTTTATTCTTTTGGAACTTCTGTGAGTGTAATGTTTACTGTTCATTTTTATTGTTTATTTCACTTTTGTTTATTATCCTCTTCACTTGCTTCGGCAACGTTAACATATGTTTCCCATGGTAATAAATAATAAAGCCCTTAACTGTACAGGAAACCAAGGACTCAAACAGGATACCAAGGACTCAAACAGGATACCAAGGACTCATACAGGATACCAAGGACTCATACAGGATACCAAGGACTCAAACAGGATAACAAGGACTCATACCGGATACCAAGGACTCATACAGGATACCAAGGACTCATACAGGATACCAAGGACTCAAACAGGATACCAAGGACTCATACAGGATACCAAGGACTCAAACAGGATACCAAGGACTCAACAGGATACCAAGGACTGAAACAGGATACCAAGGACTCAAACAGGATACCAAGGACTCAAACAGGATACCAAGGACTCAACAGGATACCAAGGACTCAACAGGATACCAAGGACTCAAACAGGATACCAAGGACTCAAACAGGATACCAAGGACTCAAACAGGATACCAAGGACTCAAACAGGATACCAAGGACTCATACAGGATACCAAGGACTCAAACAGGATACCAAGGACTCATACCGGATACCAAGGACTCAAACAGGATACCAAGGACTCATACAGGATACCAAGGACTCATACAGGATACCAAGGACTCAAACAGGATACCAAGGACTCAAACAGGATACCAAGGACTCATACAGGATACCAAGGACTCATACAGGATACCAAGGACTCAAACAGGATACCAAGGACTCATACCGGATACCAAGGACTCATACAGGATACCAAGGACTCATACAGGATACCAAGGACTCAAACAGGATACCAAGGACTCATACAGGATACCAAGGACTCAAACAGGATACCAAGGACTCAACAGGATACCAAGGACTGAAACAGGATACCAAGGACTCAAACAGGATACCAAGGACTCAAACAGGATACCAAGGACTCAACAGGATACCAAGGACTCAACAGGATACCAAGGACTCAAACAGGATACCAAGGACTCAAACAGGATACCAAGGACTCAAACAGGATACCAAGGACTCAAACAGGATACCAAGGACTCATACAGGATACCAAGGACTCAAACAGGATACCAAGGACTCATACCGGATACCAAGGACTCAAACAGGATACCAAGGACTCATACAGGATACCAAGGACTCATACAGGATACCAAGGACTCAAACAGGATACCAAGGACTCAAACAGGATACCAAGGACTCAAACAGGATACCAAGGACTCAAACAGGATACCAAGGACTCAACAGGATACCAAGGACTCAAACAGGATACCAAGGACTCAAACAGGATACCAAGGACTCAAACAGGATACCAAGGACTCATACAGGATACCAAGGACTCAAACAGGATACCAAGGACTCATACAGGATACCAAGGACTCATACAGGATACCAAGGACTCAAACAGGATACCAAGGACTCATACAGGATACCAAGGACTCAAACAGGATACCAAGGACTCAACAGGATACCAAGGACTGAAACAGGATACCAAGGACTCAAACAGGATACCAAGGACTCAACAGGATACCAAGGACTCAACAGGATACCAAGGACTCAAACAGGATACCAAGGACTCAAACAGGATACCAAGGACTCATACAGGATACCAAGGACTCATACAGGATACCAAGGACTCAAACAGGATACCAAGGACTCATACAGGATACCAAGGACTCATACAGGAAACCAAGGACTCATACAGGAAACCAAGGACTCAAACAGGATACCAAGGACTCATACAGGATACCAAGGACTCAAACAGGATACCAAGGACTCATACAGGATACCAAGGACTCCAACAGGATACCAAGGACTCAAACAGGATACCAAGGACTCAAACAGGATACCAAGGACTCAAACAGGATACCAAGGACTCAAACAGGATACCAAGGACTGAAACAGGATACCAAGGACTCAACAGGATACCAAGGACTCAACAGGATACCAAGGACTCAAACAGGATACCAAGGACTCAAACAGGATACCAAGGACTCAACAGGATACCAAGGACTCAACAGGATACCAAGGACTCAAACAGGATACCAAGGACTCATACAGGATACCAAGGACTCATACAGGATACCAAGGACTCAAACAGGATACCAAGGACTCATACAGGATACCAAGGACTCAAACAGGATACCAAGGACTCATACAGGATACCAAGGACTCATACAGGATACCAAGGACTCAAACAGGATACCAAGGACTCATACAGGATACCAAGGACTCAAACAGGATACCAAGGACTCAACAGGATACCAAGGACTGAAACAGGATACCAAGGACTCAAACAGGATACCAAGGACTCAACAGGATACCAAGGACTCAACAGGATACCAAGGACTCAAACAGGATACCAAGGACTCAAACAGGATACCAAGGACTCATACAGGATACCAAGGACTCATACAGGATACCAAGGACTCAAACAGGATACCAAGGACTCATACAGGATACCAAGGACTCATACAGGAAACCAAGGACTCATACAGGAAACCAAGGACTCAAACAGGATACCAAGGACTCATACAGGATACCAAGGACTCAAACAGGATACCAAGGACTCATACAGGATACCAAGGACTCCAACAGGATACCAAGGACTCAAACAGGATACCAAGGACTCAAACAGGATACCAAGGACTCAAACAGGATACCAAGGACTGAAACAGGATACCAAGGACTCAACAGGATACCAAGGACTCAACAGGATACCAAGGACTCAAACAGGATACCAAGGACTCAAACAGGATACCAAGGACTCAAACAGGATACCAAGGACTCAACAGGATACCAAGGACTCAAACAGGATACCAAGGACTCATACAGGATACCAAGGACTCATACAGGATACCAAGGACTCAAACAGGATACCAAGGACTCAAACAGGATACCAAGGACTCAAACAGGATACCAAGGACTCATACAGGATACCAAGGACTCAAACAGGATACCAAGGACTCATACAGGATACCAAGGACTCATACAGGATACCAAGGACTCATACAGGATACCAAGGACTCAAACAGGATACCAAGGACTCATACAGGATACCAAGGACTCAAAAACAGGATACCAAGGACTCAAAAACAGGATACCAAGGACTCATACAGGATACCAAGGACTGAAACAGGATACCAAGGACTCAAACAGGATACCAAGGACTGAAACAGGATACCAATGACTCATACAGGATACCAAGGACTCAAACAGGATACCAAGGACTCATACAGGATACCAAGGACTCAAACAGGATACCAAGGACTCAAACAGGCTACCAAGGACTCATACAGGCTACCAAGGACTCAAAAACAGGATACCAAGGACTCATACAGGATACCAAGGACTCATACAGGATACCAAGGACTCAAACAGGATACCAAGGACTGAAACAGGATACCAAGGACTGAAACAGGATACCAAGGACTCATTCAGGATACCAAGGACTCATTCAGGATACCAAGGACTGAAACAGGATACCAAGGACTCATACAGGATACCAAGGACTCATACAGGATACCAAGGACTGAAACAGGATACCAAGGACTCATACAGGATACCAAGGACTCAAAAACAGGATACCAAGGACTCATACAGGATACCAAGGACTCAAACAGTATACTACCCTCTACATCAAACCCTTCAATCCAAATCCTAATTCCAGCCCTAAACCACTGATATTGGACAACGTTACCTGAATGGATTATAACTACCGAGGACTATCAAACCTAACCCTGCAGAGGAAATACAGCGGAAACCCGGAAATACCATCCAACACGACACTGAGTGAGTAATGCTCAGTCTGAACCTACTTCTTCTGAAGTCAAAAAGTAAAAGACAATCCTTATGTTATATAAAGCTCAGTAAACAAGGCTACCAAGCTGCTAGGACAGAACTGACCTGGCTGCAACTTCAATTAGCACTGAAGTGTATAGTGAGATGTGGGAAAACTCTGGTGCCCAACAATGGCAGCAGAGTTTCACAGCCTCCCTTCACCCAAATGCAGAGGCCTTTGCAGCACATGTTATCACAGTACAGTACCCCTTGGAGATTAAAAATAACACTGTACGGAATAAGTACAAACAGAAGCTCCTCAAGGACAATCCAGAGACACTATTTACTAACTGCTACAAAGAGGGGAACATAAGCAATTTAATGAATTCAAAGAGCTGGAGAGAGACATGGTGGAGCTCAGAGAGCTGGAGAGAGACATGGTGGAGCTCAGAGAGCTGGAGAGAGACATGGTGGAGCTCAGAGAGCTGGAGAGAGACATGGTGGAGCTCAGAGAGCTGGAGAGAGAGACATGGTGGAGCTCAGAGAGCTGGAGAGAGACATGGTGGAGCTCAGAGAGCTGGAGAGAGACATGGTGGAGCTCAGAGAGCTGGAGAGAGAGACATGGTGGAGCTCAGAGAGCTGGAGAGAGACATGGTGGAGCTCAGAGAGCTGGAGAGAGACATGGTGGAGCTCAGAGAGCTGGAGAGAGACATGGTGGAGCTCAGAGAGCTGGAGAGAGACATGGTGGAGCTCAGAGAGCTGGAGAGAGACATGGTGGAGCTCAGAGAGCTGGAGAGAGACATGGTGGAGCTCAGAGAGATGGAGAGAGACATGGTGGAGCTCAGAGAGCTGGAGAGAGACATGGTGGAGCTCAGAGAGCTGGAGAGAGACATGGTGGAGCTCAGAGAGCTGGAGAGAGACATGGTGGAGCTCAGAGAGCTGGAGAGAGACATGGTGGAGCTCAGAGAGCTGGAGAGAGACATGGTGGAGCTCAGAGAGCTGGAGAGAGACATGGTGGAGCTCAGAGAGCTGGAGAGAGACATGGTGGAGCTCAGAGAGCTGGAGAGAGACATGGTGGAGCTCAGAGAGCTGGAGAGAGACATGGTGGAGCTCAGAGAGCTGGAGAGAGAGACATGGTGGAGCTCAGAGAGAGACATGGTGGAGCTCAGAGAGAGACATGGTGGAGCTCAGAGAGCTGGAGAGAGAGACATGGTGGAGCTCAGAGAGCTGGAGAGAGACATGGTGGAGCTCAGAGAGCTGGAGAGAGAGACATGGTGGAGCTCAGAGAGCTGGAGAGAGACATGGTGGAGCTCAGAGAGCTGGAGAGAGACATGGTGGAGCTCAGAGAGATGGAGAGAGACATGGTGGAGCTCAGAGAGCTGGAGAGAGACATGGTGGAGCTCAGAGAGCTGGAGAGAGACATGGTGGAGCTCAGAGAGCTGGAGAGAGACATGGTGGAGCTCAGAGAGCTGGAGAGAGAGACATGGTGGAGCTCAGAGAGCTGGAGAGTGAGACATGGTGGAGCTCAGAGAGCTGGAGAGAGAGACATGGTGGAGCTCAGAGAGCTGGAGAGAGAGACATGGTGGAGCTCAGAGAGCTGGAGAGAGACATGGTGGAGCTCAGAGAGCTGGAGAGAGACGTGGTGGAGCTCAGAGAGAGACATGGTGGAGCTCAGAGAGCTGGAGAGAGACATGGTGGAGCTCAGAGAGAGACATGGTGGAGCTCAGAGAGCTGGAGAGAGACATGGTGGAGCTCAGAGAGCTGGAGAGAGACATGGTGGAGCTCAGAGAGCTGGAGAGAGAGACATGGTGGAGCTCAGAGAGCTGGAGAGAGACATGGTGGAGCTCAGAGAGCTGGAGAGAGACGTGGTGGAGCTCAGAGAGAGACATGGTGGAGCTCAGAGAGCTGGAGAGAGACATGGTGGAGCTCAGAGAGCTGGAGAGAGACATGGTGGAGCTCAGACACTCAGACGCAGAAAACAGACCAGCACAACAACACCCCCCCCCAGCTAACAGCTCTGTAGAAGGAGAGAGAGGAACATCCTCCCTCCCTCCCCCTCCCTCTCTCTCTTTTCCTCTGTCTCCCCTCTCCCTCTCTCATTCCCCAACATCCTCTCTCCCTCTCTTCTTCTTTCTCTCTCTTTTCCTCTGTCTCCCCTCCTCTCTCTCTCTCTCTTTCCCCAACATCCTCCCTCCCTCCCTCCCTCCCTCCCTCCCTCCCTCCCTCCCTCCCTCCCTCCCTCCCTCCCTCCCTCTCTTTTCCTCTGTCTCCCCTCCTCTCTCTCTCTCTTTCCCCAACATCCTCCCTCCCTCTCTTCTCTTCCCCCCATCTCTCTCTCCCCCCCTCTCTCTCTCTCTCTCCCCAACACTCTCTCCCCTCCCCTCTCTCTCTCTCTCCCCCAACACCCTCTCTCCCCTGCTGTTCTGAATGGGTCTGTATTATGGCCACTCATTTCCACTGGAGCTCCTCCAACACTGGGCACTTAGAATATGTATCTGTCTGGAGTGAATGTTAATGGGAGATTCTGCTGCCGGGCAGCTGCCATTATCACAGAGCTGGACAATGATTATCACTATCTGTTGCTGGGGACACATCTCTGTCAGACCGGCTGGGGACACATCTCTGTTAGACTGGCTGGGGACACATCTCTGTTAGACTGGCTGGGGACACATCTCTGTTAGACTGGCTGGGGACACATCTCTGTTAGACTGGATGGGGACACATCTCTGGTTAGACTGGCTGGGGACACATCTCTGTTAGACTGGCTGGGGACACATCTCTGGTTAGACTGGCTGGGGACACATCTCTGGTTAGACTGGCTGGGGACACAACTCTGGTTAGACTGGATGGGGACACATCTCTGTTAGACTGGATGGGGACACATCTTTGATTAGACTGGCTGGGGACACATCTCTGGTTAGACTGGCTGGGGACACATCTCTGGTTAGACTGGCTGGGGACACATCTCTGTTAGACTGGCTGGGGACACATCTCTGTTAGACTGGCTGGGGACACATCTCCGTTAGACTGGATGGGGACACATCTCTGGTTAGACTGGATGGGGACACATCTCTGGTTAGACTGGCTGGGGACACATCTCTGTTAGACTGGATGGGGACACATCTCTGTTAGACTGGCTGGGGACACATCTCTGGTTAGACTGGCTGGGGACACATCTCCGTTAGACTGGCTGGGGACACATCTCCGCTAGACTGGCTGGGGACACATCTCCGTTAGATTGGCTGGGGACACATCTCCGTTAGACTGGATGGGGACACATCTCTGGTTAGACTGGCTGGGGACACATCTCCGTTAGACTGGCTGGGGACACATCTCTGTTAGACTGGATGGGGACACATCTCTGGTTAGACTGGATGGGGACACATCTCTGTTAGACTGGATGGGGACACATCTCTTTTAGACTGGCTGGGGACACATCTCTGGTTAGACTGGCTGGGGACACATCTCTGGTTAGACTGGCTGGGGACACATCTCCGTTAGACTGGATGGGGACCCATCTCTGGTTAGACTGGCTGGGGACACATCTCTGTTAGACTGGCTGGGGACACATCTCTGTTAGACTGGCTGGGGACACATCTCCGTTAGACTGGCTGGGGACACATCTCTGTTAGACTGGATGGGGACACATCCAGAGAGGGAGAGTTAGAGGGAGAGGGAGTAATGGAGAGAGAGAGGGAGTAATGGAGAGAGAGGGAGTAATGGAGAGAGAGAGGGAGTAATGGAGAGAGAGAGGGAGTAATGGAGAGGGAGAAGGGGGAGTAATGGAGAGGGAGAGGGGGAGTAATTGAGAGGGAGTGAGGGAGAGGGAGAGGGAGTAATGGAGAGGGAGAGGGGAGTAATGGAGAGGGAGAGGGGAGTAATTGAGAGGGAGTGAGGGAGAGGGAGAGGGAGTAATGGAGAGGGAGAGGGGGAGTAATGGAGAGGGAGTAATGGAGAGAGAGAGGGAGTCATGGAGAGGGAGAGGGGGAGTAATGGAGAGGGGGAGTAATGGAGAGGGAGTAATGGAGAGAGAGAGGGAGTAATGGAGAGGGAGAGGGAGTAATGGAGAGGGAGTGAGGGAGAGGGAGTAATGAGAGGGAGTGAGGGAGAGGGAGTAATGGAGAGGGAGAGGGAGTCATGGAGAGGGAGGGAGTAACAGGCTGACTGGCTCTCATTCAGGCAAATGAGTAATAAGTGCACTCAGGCTATCCGGAAGGCCAAAGTTAGTTACTTTAAGGAGCAGTTCTCTCTCTGTGGGTCTAAACCCAAGAAGTTCTGGAAAACGGTTAAAGACCTGGAGAATAAACCCTCCTCCTCACAGCTGCCCAAGTCCCTTAATGTTGATGATGTGGTTGTTACGGACAAGAAGCACACGGCTGAGCTCTTTAATCACCACTTCATTAAGTCAGGATTCCTATTTGACTCAGCCATGCCTCCTTGCCCGCCCAACATTTCCTCATCTCCCTCCTAATGTGACTATCTCCGATGCTCCTCCCTGTTTTTCCCCTGCCCCGCTACAAAGTTTCTCCCTGCAGGCGGTCACTGAGTCCGAGGTGCTAAAGGAGCTCCTTAAACTTGACCCCCCCCAAAAAAACTATCTGGGTCAGACGGTTTAGACCCTTTCTTCTTTAAGGTTGCTGCCCCTATAATCGCCAAGCCCTATCTCCGACCTTTTTAACCTGTCTCTCCTCTCTGGGGAGGTTCCCATTGCTTGGAAGGCAGCCACGGTTCATCCTTTATTTAAAGGGGGAGATCAAGTTGATCCTAACTGTTATAGGCCTATTTCTATTTTGCCCCGTTTAACAAAAGTGTTGGAAAAACTGTCTTGACGTCTATAGTATTCTCTCTCTGGTTTGCAATCTGGTTTCCTGCTCAGGTTATGGATGTGTCACTGTAACCTTAAAGGTCCTCAATGATGCCCTTGATTCTAAGCAATATTGTGCTGCTATTTTGTATTGACTTGGCCAAAGCTTTTGATACAGTAGACCATTCCATTCTTCTGGGCCGGCTAAGGAGTTTTGGTGTCTCTGTCCTGGTTTGCTAACTACCTCTCTCAAAGAGTGCAGTGTATAAAGTCAGAACATCTGCTGTCTCAGCCACTGCCTGTCCCCAAGGGAGCGCCCCAAGGCTCGATCCTAGGCCCCATGCTCTTCTCAGTTTACGTCAACAACATTGCTCAGGCAGTAGGAAGCTCTCTCATCCAGTTATATACAGGTGATACAGTCTTATAGTCAGCTGGCCTCTCCAACGGATTTTGTGTTAAATTCTCTACAACAAAGCTTTCTTAATGTCCAACAAGCTTTCTCTACCCTTAACCTTGTTCTGAACACCTCCAAAACAAAGGTAATGTGGTTTGGTAAGAAGAATGTCCCTCTTCCCCACAGGTGTTGTTACTACCTCTGAGGGTTTAGAGCTGGAGGTAGTCACCTCATGCAAGTACTAGGGAGTACGGCTAGACGGTACACTGTCCTCTCAGCACATATCAAAGCTGCAGGCTAAAGTTAAATCTAGACTTGGTTTCCTCTATCGTAATCGCTCCTCTTTCACCCCAGCTGCCAAACTAACCCTGATTCAGATGACCGTCCTACCCATGCTAGATTACGGAGATGTAATTTATAGATCGGCAGGTAAGGGTGCTCTCGAGCGGCTAGATGTTCTTTACCATTCGGCCGTCAGATTTGCCACCAATGCTCCTTATAGGACACATCACTGCCCTCTATACTCCTCTGTAAACTGGTCATCTCTGTTTCCCCGTCGCAAGACCCACTGGTTGATGCTTATTTATAAAACCCTCTTAGGCCTCACTCCCCCCTATCTGAGATATCTACTGCAGCCCTCATCCTCCCCATACAGCACCCGTTCACTCCCCCCTATCTGAGATATCTACTGCAGCCCTCATCCTCCACATACAGCACCCGTTCACTCCCCCCTATCTGAGATATCTACTGCAGCCCTCATCCTCCACATACAACACCTGTTCACTCCCCCCTATCTGAGATATCTACTGCAGCCCTCATCCTCCACATACAACACCCCTTCACTCCCCCCTATCTGAGATATCTACTGCAGCCCTCATCCTCCACATACAACACCCCTTCACTCCCCCCTATCTGAGATATCTACTGCAGCCCTCATCCTCCACATACAACACCCGTTCTGCCAGTCACATTCTGTTAAATGTCCCCAAAGCGAACACATCCTTGGGTCGCTCGTCTTTTCAGTTCGCTGCAGTCGGCGACTGGAACGAGCTGCAACAAACACTCAAACTGGACAGTTTTATCTCCATCTCTTCATTCAAAGACTCAATTCATGGACACTCTTACTGACAGTTGTGGCTGCTTTGTGTGATGTATTGTTGTCTCTACCTTCTTGCCCTTTGTGCTGTTGTCTGAGCCCAATAAGTTTGTACCCTGTTTTCTGCTCCTTCCATGTTGTGTTTCTACCATGTTATTGTCATGTTGTGTTGCTACCATGCTGTGTTGCTACCATGTTATTGTCATGCTGTGTTCCTACCATGTTGTGTTTCTACCATGTTGTGTTGCTACCATGCTGTGTTACTACCATGCTGTGTTGCTACCATGTTGTGTTTCTACCATGTTGTGTTTCTACCATGCTGTGTTGCTACCATGTTGTGTTTCTACCATGTTGTGTTGCTACCATGCTGTGTTTCTACCATGCTGTGTTTCTACCATGCTGTGTTGCTACCATGTTGTGTTGCTACCATGCTGTGTTGCTACCATGTTGTGTTGCTACCGTGTTGTGTTGCTACCATGCTGTGTTGCTACCATGCTGTGTTGCTACCATGCTGTGATTCTACCATGCTGTGTTCCTACCGTGTTGTG
>NW_025549618.1:130000-150000 GCF_905237065.1 Salmo salar | reverse complement strand
GCCTCACCTGCTATTGGCTTCCTGTCTCCATCTGTCCAGCAGGGCCTCACCTCCATTGGCTTCCTGTCTCCACTCTGTCCAGCAGGGCCTCACCTGCTATTGGTTCCTGTCTCCACTCTGTCCAGCAGGGCCTCACCTGCTATTGGTTCCTGCCTGTCTAGTGTCTGCCTGTATGTCTGCTTGTCTAACTGTCTGTCTTTCCGCCTGCCTTTTCGCCTGTCTGCCTGCCTGCCTGCCTGCCTTCCTTCCTTCCTTCCTTCCTTCCTTCCTTCCTTCCTTCCTTCCTTCCTTCCTTCCTTCCTTCCTTCCTTCCTTCCTTCCTTCCTTCCTTCCTTCCTTCCTTCCTTCCTGCCTGCCTGCCTGCCTGCCTGCCTGCCTGCCTGCCTTCCTGCCTGCCTGCCTGCCTGCCTTCCTTCCTTCCTTCCTTCCTTCCTTCCTTCCTTCCTTTCCGCCTGGCTGTATGTCTGTCTTTCTGCCTGTCTAGTGGCTGCCTGTCTGCCTGCCTGCCTGCCTGCCTTCCTTCCTTCCTTCCTTCCTTCCTTCCTTCCTTCCTTCCTTCCTTCCTTCCTTCCTTCCTTCCTTCCTTCCTTCCTTCCTTCCTTCCTTCCTGCCTTCCTTCCTTCCTTCCTGCCTGCCTGCCTGCCTGCCTTCCTTCCTTCCTTCCTTCCTTCCTTCCTTCCTTCCTTCCTTTCCGCCTGGCTGTATGTCTGTCTTTCTGCCTGTCTAGTGGCTGCCTGTCTGCCTGTCTGCCTGTCTGCCTGTTTGCCTGTTTGCCTGTTTGCCTGTCTGCCTGGCTGCCTGTCTGCCTGTTTGCCTGTTTGCCTGTCTAGTGGCTGCCTGTCTGCCTGCCAGTCTATATACAGTGTTGTAACGATGTGCAAATAGTTAAAGTACAAAAAGGGGAAATAAATCAACATAAATATGGGTTGTATTTACAATGGTGTTTGTTCTTCACTGGTTGACCTTTTCTTGTGGCAACAGGTCACAAATCTTGCTGCTGTGATGGACACTGTGGTATTTCACCCAGTAGATATGGGAGTTTATCAAAATCGGGTTTGTTTTCTAATTCTTTGTGTATCTGTGTAATCTGAGGGAAATATGTGTCTCTAATATGGTCATACATTTGGCAGGAGGTTAGGAAGTGCAGCTCAGTTTCCACCTAATTTTGTTGGCAGTGTTGCACATAGCCTGTCTTCTCTTGAGAGCCAGGTCTGCCTACGGTGGCCTTTCTCAATAGCAAGGCAACGCTCACTGAGTCTGTACATAGTCAAAGCTTTCCTTAAGTTTGGGTCAGTCACAGTGGTCAGGTATTCTGCCACTGTGTTCTCTCTGTTTAGGGACAAATAGCATTCTAGTTTGCTCTGTTTTTTTGTTAATTCTTTCCAATGTGTCAAGTAATTATATTTTTATTTTCTCATGATTTGTTTGGGTCTAATTGTGTTGCTGTCCTGGGGCTCTGTGGGCTCTGTTTGTGTTGCTGTCCTGGGGCTTTGTGGGGTCTGTTTGTGTTGCTGTCCTGGGGCTCTGTGGGGTCTGTTTGTGTTGCTGTCCTGGGGCTCTGTGGGGTCTGTTTGTGTTGCTGTCCTGGGGCTCTGTGGGGTCTGATTGTGTTGCTGTCCTGGGGCTCTGTGGGGTCTGTTTGTGTTGCTGTCCTGGGGCTCTGTGGGGTCTGTTTGTGTTGCTGTCCTGGGGCTCTGTGGGGTCTGATTGTGTTGCTGTCCTGGGGCTCTGTGGGGTCTGTTTGTGTTGCTGTCCTGGGGCTCTGTGGGGTCTGTTTGTGTTGCTGTCCTGGGGCTCTGTGGGGTCTGATTGTGTTGCGGTCCTGGGGCTCTGTGGGGTCTGTTTGTGTTGCTGTCCTGGGGCTCTGTGGGGTCTGTTTGTGTTGCTGTCCTGGGGCTCTGTGGGGTCTGATTGTGTTGCTGTCCTGGGGCTCTGTGGGGTCTGCTTGTGTTGCTGTCCTGGGGCTCTGTGGGGTCTGTTTGTGTTGCTGTCCTGGGGCTCTGTGGGGTCTGTTTGTGTTGCTGTCCTGGGGCTCTGTGGGGTCTGTTTGTGTTGCTGTCCTGGGGCTCTGTGGGGTCTGTTTGTGTTGCTGTCCTGGGGCTCTGTGGGGTCTGTTTGTGTTTGTGAACTGAGCCCCAGGACCAGCTTGCTTAGGGGACTCTTCTCCAGGTTCATCTCTCTGTAGGTGATGGCTTTGTTATGGAAGGTTTGGGAATCGCTTCCTTTTAGGTGGTTGTAGAATTTTACTTCTCTTTTCTGGATTTTGATAATTAGCGAGTATCGTCCTAATTCTGCTCTGCATATTTGGTGTTTTATGTTGTAAACAGAGGATTTTTAGCAGAATTCTGCATGCAGAGTCTCAATTTGGTGTTTGTCCCATTTTGTGAATTCTTGGTTGGTGAGTGGACCCTCTCTCTCTCTGTCTCTCTCTGTCTCTCTGTCTCTCTGTCTCTCCCCCTGTCTCTCTCTCTCTCTCTCTCTCTCTCTGTCTCTCTCTCTCTGTCTCTCTCTGTCTCTCTGTCTCTCTGTCTCTCCCCCTGTCTCTCTCTCTCTCTCTCTCTCTCTCTCTCTGTCTCTCTCTCTCTCTCTCTCTCTCCTATGATGTTGTAACTGTCTGTCTACTATGTAAATTATGTAAATACACAGCCCTATAAATAGGACTCTGCTCGCTGTGATGACATTCCTCCCCCTCCTCCTTCTCCCTCCCTCCCTCCTCTCCTCTCCTCCCTCTCATCCCACCAACCCTCTCCTCCCCCTCCTCCCACCAACCCTCTCCTCCCCCTCCTCCTTCTCCCTCCCCTCCTCTCCTCTCCTCCTTCTCCCTCCCCTCTCCTCCCCTCCTCCCTCCCCTACTCTCCTCCCTCTCCTCCCTCCCCTACTCTCCTCCCTCTCCCTCCCCTCTCCTCCTCTACTCCCCCTCCTCCCTCCCTCTATTCTCCTCCTCCCTCTCCTCCCCCTCATCCCACCAACCTTCTCCTCCCCCTCCTCCTCCCTCCCCTCCTCTCCTCTCCTCCTTCTCCCTCCCCTCTCCTCCTCTCCTCCCCTCCTCCCCTCCTCCCTCCCTCTATTCCCCTCCTCCCTCTCCTCCCCCTCCTCCCTCTCCTCCCCCTCATCCCACCAACCTTCTCCTCCCCCTCCTCTCCTCTCCCTCCCCTCCTCTCCTCTCCTCCTTCTCCCTCCCCTCTCCTCCTCTCCTCCCCTCCTCCCTCTTGTCTCCTCCTCTCCATGGTCTTCTCAGCTCTGGTCTGGTCTGGTCTGGGTGGGTCTGAGACAGGGAGATCCAGGCTGGGTGGGTCTGAGACAGGGAGATCCAGGCTGGGTGGGTCTGAGACAGGGAGATCCAGGCTGGGTGGGTCTGAGACAGGGAGATCCAGGCTGGGTGGGTCTGAGACAGGGAGATCCAGTCTGGGTGGGTCTGAGACAGGGAGATCCAGGCTGGGTGGGTCTGAGACAGGGAGATCCAGTCTAGGTGGGTCTGAGACAGGGAGATCCAGTCTAGGTGGGTCTGAGACAGGGAGATCCAGGCTGGGTGGGTCTGAGACAGGGAGATCCAGTCTGGGTGGGTCTGAGACAGGGAGATCCAGGCTGGGTGGGTCTGAGACAGGGAGATCCAGTCTAGGTGGGTCTGAGACAGGGAGATCCAGTCTAGGTGGGTCTGAGACAGGGAGATCCAGGCTGGGTGGGTCTGAGACAGGGAGATCCAGTCTGGGTGGGTCTGAGACAGGGAGATCCAGGCTGGGTGGGTCTGAGACAGGGAGATCCAGTCTAGGTGGGTCTGAGACAGGGAGATCCAGGCTGGGTGGGTCTGAGACAGGGAGATCCAGTCTGGGTGGGTCTGAGACAGGGAGATCCAGGCTGGGTGGGTCTGAGACAGGGAGATCCAGGCTGTGTGGGTCTGAGACAGGGAGATCCAGGCTGGGTGGGTCTGAGACAGGGAGATCCAGGCTGAGTGGGTCTGAGACAGGGAGGTCCAGGCTGGGTGGATCTGAGACAGGGAGGTCCAGGCTGGGTGGGTCTGAGACAGGGAGATCCAGGCTGGGTGGGTCTGAGACAGGGAGATCCAGGCTGGGTGGGTCTGAGACAGGGAGATCCAGGCTGAGTGGGTCTGAGACAGGGAGGTCCAGGCTGGGTGGGTCTGAGACAGGGAGATCCAGTCTGGGTGGGTCTGAGACAGGGAGATCCAGTCTGGGTGGGTCTGAGACAGGGAGATCCAGGCTGGGTGGGTCTGAGACAGGGAGATCCAGGCTGAGTGGGTCTGAGACAGGGAGATCCAGGCTGGGTGGGTCTGAGACAGGGAGATCCAGGCTGGGTGGGTCTGAGACAGGGAGATCCAGGCTGGGTGGGTCTGAGACAGGGAGATCCAGTCTGGGTGGGTCTGAGACAGGGAGATCCAGTCTAGGTGGGTCTGAGACAGGGAGATCCAGGCTGGGTGGGTCTGAGACAGGGAGATCCAGTCTAGGTGGGTCTGAGACAGGGAGATCCAGGCTGGGTGGGTCTGAGACAAGGAGATCCAGGCTGGGTGGATTTGAGACAGGGAGATCCAGGCTGGGTGGGTCTGAGACAGGGAGATCCAGGCTGGGTGGGTCTGAGACAGGGAGATCCAGGCTGGGTGGGTCTGAGACAGGGAGATCCAGGCTGGGTGGGTCTGAGACAGGGAGATCCAGGCTGGGTGGGTCTGAGACAGGGAGATCCAGGCTGGGTGGGTCTGAGACAGGGAGATCCAGTCTGGGTGGGTCTGAGACAGGGAGATCCAGGCTGGGTGGGTCTGAGACAGGGAGATCCAGTCTAGGTGGGTCTGAGACAGGGAGATCCAGTCTAGGTGGGTCTGAGACAGGGAGATCCAGGCTGGGTGGGTCTGAGACAGGGAGATCCAGTCTGGGTGGGTCTGAGACAGGGAGATCCAGGCTGGGTGGGTCTGAGACAGGGAGATCCAGTCTAGGTGGGTCTGAGACAGGGAGATCCAGGCTGGGTGGGTCTGAGACAGGGAGATCCAGTCTGGGTGGGTCTGAGACAGGGAGATCCAGGCTGGGTGGGTCTGAGACAGGGAGATCCAGGCTGAGTGGGTCTGAGACAGGGAGATCCAGGCTGGGTGGGTCTGAGACAGGGAGATCCAGGCTGAGTGGGTCTGAGACAGGGAGGTCCAGGCTGGGTGGGTCTGAGACAGGGAGGTCCAGGCTGGGTGGGTCTGAGACAGGGAGATCCAGGCTGGGTGGGTCTGAGACAGGGAGATCCAGGCTGGGTGGGTCTGAGACAGGGAGATCCAGGCTGAGTGGGTCTGAGACAGGGAGGTCCAGGCTGGGTGGGTCTGAGACAGGGAGATCCAGTCTGGGTGGGTCTGAGACAGGGAGATCCAGTCTGGGTGGGTCTGAGACAGGGAGATCCAGGCTGGGTGGGTCTGAGACAGGGAGATCCAGGCTGAGTGGGTCTGAGACAGGGAGATCCAGGCTGGGTGGGTCTGAGACAGGGAGATCCAGGCTGGGTGGGTCTGAGACAGGGAGATCCAGGCTGGGTGGGTCTGAGACAGGGAGATCCAGGCTGGGTGGGTCTGAGACAGGGAGATCCAGGCTGGGTGGGTCTGAGACAGGGAGATCCAGGCTGGGTGGGTCTGAGACAGGGAGATCCAGGCTGGGTGGGTCTGAGACAGGGAGATCCAGGCTGGGTGGGTCTGAGACAGGCAGATCCAGGCTGAGTGGGTCTGAGACAGGGAGGTCCAGGCTGGGTGGGTCTGAGACAGGGAGATCCAGGCTGGGTGGGTCTGAGACAGGGAGATCCAGTCTAGGTGGGTCTGAGACAGGGAGATCCAGGCTGGGTGGGTCTGAGACAGGGAGATCCAGTCTAGGTGGGTCTGAGACAGGGAGATCCAGGCTGGGTGGGTCTGAGACAGGGAGATCCAGTCTAGGTTGGTCTGAGACAGGGAGATCCAGTCTAGGTGGGTCTGAGACAGGGAGATCCAGGCTGGGTGGGTCTGAGACAGGGAGATCCAGTCTAGGTGGGTCTGAACCAGCACCCTTCTCCCTCCTTCTAAAACATAACACTACAGAGGTTGTAAATAACATTCAGCATCGGCATTAAAAGATTTGGATTTAAAACACTAAACCTCTCTGGAGAGTCTTCTTTAGAGGAGAGAGGGAAGGAGGGAGGGAGGGAGAGAGAGAGAGGGAGTAGAGAGAGGGGGGACAGGTGGGGAGAGAGAGAGGGGGGAGAGAGGGAGGGGAGAGGGAGAGGAGGGGGAGGTGGAGAGAGAGAGGGAGGGGGAGAGGGAGAGAGAGGGGGGACAGGTGGGGAGAGAGAGAGGGGGAGGGAGAGAGAGAGGGAGGGGGAGAGGGAGAGAGAGGGGGGGACAGGTGGGGAGAGAGAGAGGGAGGGGGAGAGGGAGAGAGAGGGGGAGAGAGAGATGAGGGAGGGAAGGAGAGGGGAGAGGCGGGGAGAATGGAGTTATGAAGTCATGTTGTTCTATCCAAACTGACCTCAGCTCCATCAGTATTCTGTTAGGGGGTCAGCTCCATCAGTATTCTGTTAGGGGGTCAGCTCCATCAGTATTCTGTTAGGGGGTCAGCTCCATCAGTATTCTGTTAGGGGGTCAGCTCCATCAGTAATCTGTTAGGGGTCAGCTCCATCAGTATTCTGTTAGGGGTCAGCTCCATCAGTATTCTGTTAGGGGGTCAGCTCCATCAGTATTCTGTTAGGGGTCAGCTCCATCAGTATTCTGTTAGGGGGTCAGCTCCATCAGTATTCTGTTAGGGGGTCAGCTCCATCAGTATTCTGTTAGGGGGTCAGCTCCATCAGTATTCTGTTAGGGGGTCAGCTCCATCAGTATTCTGTTAGGGGGTCAGCTCCATCAGTATTCTGTTAGGGGGTCAGCTCCATCAGTATTCTGTTAGGGGGTCAGCTCCATCAGTATTCTGTTAGGGGTCAGCTCCATCAGTATTCTGTTAGGGGTTCAGCTCCATCAGTATTCTGTTAGGGGGTCAGCTCCATCAGTATTCTGTTAGGGGTCAGCTCCATCAGTATTCTGTTAGGGGGTCAGCTCCATCAGTATTCTGTTAGGGGGTCAGCTCCATCAGTATTCTGTTAGGGGGTCAGCTCCATCAGTATTCTGTTAGGGGTCAGCTCCATCAGTATTCTGTTAGGGGTCAGCTCCATCAGTATTCTGTTAGGGGGTCAGCTCCATCAGTATTCTGTTAGGGGTCAGCTCCATCAGTATTCTGTTAGGGGGTCAGCTCCATCAGTATTCTGTTAGGGGTCAGCTCCATCAGTATTCTGTTAGGGGGTCAGCTCCATCAGTATTCTGTTAGGGGGTCAGCTCCATCAGTATTCTGTTAGGGGGTCAGCTCCATCAGTATTCTGTTAGGGGTCAGCTCCATCAGTATTCTGTTAGGGGGTCAGCTCCATCAGTATTCTGTTAGGGGTCAGCTCCATCAGTATTCTGTTAGGGGGTCAGCTCCATCAGTATTCTGTTAGGGGTCAGCTCCATCAGTATTCTGTTAGGGGGTCAGCTCCATCAGTATTCTGTTAGGGGGTCAGCTCCATCAGTATTCTGTTAGGGGGTCAGCTCCATCAGTATTCTGTTAGGGGGTCAGCTCCATCAGTATTCTGTTAGGGGGTCAGCTCCATCAGTATTCTGTTAGGGGTCAGCTCCATCAGTATTCTGTTAGGGGTCAGCTCCATCAGTATTCTGTTAGGGGTCAGCTCCATCAGTATTCTGTTAGGGGGTCAGCTCCATCAGTATTCTGTTAGGGGGTCAGCTCCATCAGTATTCTGTTAGGGGTCAGCTCCATCAGTATTCTGTTAGGGGGTCAGCTCCATCAGTATTCTGTTAGGGGGTCAGCTCCATCAGTATTCTGTTAGGGGTCAGCTCCATCAGTATTCTGTTAGGGGTCAGCTCCATCAGTATTCTGTTAGGGGTCAGCTCCATCAGTATTCTGTTAGGGGTCAGCTCCATCAGTATTCTGTTAGGGGTCAGCTCCATCAGTATTCTGTTAGGGGGTCAGCTCCATCAGTATTCTGTTAGGGGGTCAGCTCCATCAGTATTCTGTTAGGGGGTCAGCTCCATCAGTATTCTGTTAGGGGGTCAGCTCCATCAGTATTCTGTTAGGGGTCAGCTCCATCAGTATTCTGTTAGGGGGTCAGCTCCATCAGTATTCTGTTAGGGGTCAGCTCCATCAGTATTCTGTTAGGGGTCAGCTCCATCAGTATTCTGTTAGGGGGTCAGCTCCATCAGTATTCTGTTAGGGGTCAGCTCCATCAGTATTCTGTTAGGGGGTCAGCTCCATCAGTATTCTGTTAGGGGGTCAGCTCCATCAGTATTCTGTTAGGGGGTCAGCTCCATCAGTATTCTGTTAGGGGGTCAGCTCCATCAGTATTCTGTTAGGGGGTCAGCTCCATCAGTATTCTGTTAGGGGGTCAGCTCCATCAGTATTCTGTTAGGGGGTCAGCTCCATCAGTATTCTGTTAGGGGGTCAGCTCCATCAGTATTCTGTTAGGGGGTCAGCTCCATCAGTATTCTGTTAGGGGTCAGCTCCATCAGTATTCTGTTAGGGGGTCAGCTCCATCAGTATTCTGTTAGGGGGTCAGCTCCATCAGTATTCTGTTAGGGGTCAGCTCCATCAGTATTCTGTTAGGGGGTCAGCTCCATCAGTATTCTGTTAGGGGTCAGCTCCATCAGTATTCTGTTAGGGGTCAGCTCCATCAGTATTCTGTTAGGGGGTCAGCTCCATCAGTATTCTGTTAGGGGTCAGCTCCATCAGTATTCTGTTAGGGGTCAGCTCCATCAGTATTCTGTTAGGGGTCAGCTCCATCAGTATTCTGTTAGGGGTCAGCTCCATCAGTATTCTGTTAGGGGTCAGCTCCATCAGTATTCTGTTAGGGGTCAGCTCCATCAGTATTCTGTTAGGGGTCAGCTCCATCAGTATTCTGTTAGGGGTCAGCTCCATCAGTATTCTGTTAGGGGGTCAGCTCCATCAGTATTCTGTTAGGGGGTCAGCTCCATCAGTATTCTGTTAGGGGTCAGCTCCATCAGTATTCTGTTAGGGGTCAGCTCCATCAGTATTCTGTTAGGGGGTCAGCTCCATCAGTATTCTGTTAGGGGTCAGCTCCATCAGTATTCTGTTAGGGGTCAGCTCCATCAGTATTCTGTTAGGGGTCAGCTCCATCAGTATTCTGTTAGGGGTCAGCTCCATCAGTATTCTGTTAGGGGGTCAGCTCCATCAGTATTCTGTTAGGGGGTCAGCTCCATCAGTATTCTGTTAGGGGTCAGCTCCATCAGTATTCTGTTAGGGGGTCAGCTCCATCAGTATTCTGTTAGGGGTCAGCTCCATCAGTATTCTGTTAGGGGGGTCAGCTCCATCAGTATTCTGTTAGGGGTCAGCTCCATCAGTATTCTGTTAGGGGTCAGCTCCATCAGTATTCTGTTAGGGGGTCAGCTCCATCAGTATTCTGTTAGGGGTCAGCTCCATCAGTATTCTGTTAGGGGGTCAGCTCCATCAGTATTCTGTTAGGGGTCAGCTCCATCAGTATTCTGTTAGGGGGTCAGCTCCATCAGTATTCTGTTAGGGGTCAGCTCCATCAGTATTCTGTTAGGGGGTCAGCTCCATCAGTATTCTGTTAGGGGGTCAGCTCCATCAGTATTCTGTTAGGGGTCAGCTCCATCAGTATTCTGTTAGGGGTCAGCTCCATCAGTATTCTGTTAGGGGGTCAGCTCCATCAGTATTCTGTTAGGGGTCAGCTCCATCAGTATTCTGTTAGGGGTCAGCTCCATCAGTATTCTGTTAGGGGGTCAGCTCCATCAGTATTCTGTTAGGGGTCAGCTCCATCAGTATTCTGTTAGGGGTCAGCTCCATCAGTATTCTGTTAGGGGTCAGCTCCATCAGTATTCTGTTAGGGGGTCAGCTCCATCAGTATTCTGTTAGGGGTCAGCTCCATCAGTATTCTGTTAGGGGTCAGCTCCATCAGTATTCTGTTAGGGGGTCAGCTCCATCAGTATTCTGTTAGGGGGTCAGCTCCATCAGTATTCTGTTAGGGGTCAGCTCCATCAGTATTCTGTTAGGGGTCAGCTCCATCAGTATTCTGTTAGGGGTCAGCTCCATCAGTATTCTGTTAGGGGTCAGCTCCATCAGTATTCTGTTAGGGGGTCAGCTCCATCAGTATTCTGTTAGGGGGTCAGCTCCATCAGTATTCTGTTAGGGGTCAGCTCCATCAGTATTCTGTTAGGGGGTCAGCTCCATCAGTATTCTGTTAGGGGTCAGCTCCATCAGTATTCTGTTAGGGGTCAGCTCCATCAGTATTCTGTTAGGGGTCAGCTCCATCAGTATTCTGTTAGGGGGTCAGCTCCATCAGTATTCTGTTAGGGGTCAGCTCCATCAGTATTCTGTTAGGGGTCAGCTCCATCAGTATTCTGTTAGGGGGTCAGCTCCATCAGTATTCTGTTAGGGGTCAGCTCCATCAGTATTCTGTTAGGGGGTCAGCTCCATCAGTATTCTGTTAGGGGTCAGCTCCATCAGTATTCTGTTAGGGGTCAGCTCCATCAGTATTCTGTTAGGGGTCAGCTCCATCAGTATTCTGTTAGGGGGTCAGCTCCATCAGTATTCTGTTAGGGGGTCAGCTCCATCAGTATTCTGTTAGGGGGTCAGCTCCATCAGTATTCTGTTAGGGGGTCAGCTCCATCAGTATTCTGTTAGGGGGTCAGCTCCATCAGTATTCTGTTAGGGGTCAGCTCCATCAGTTTTCTGTTAGGGGGTCAGCTCCATCAGTATTCTGTTAGGGGGTCAGCTCCATCAGTATTCTGTTAGGGGTCAGCTCCATCAGTATTCTGTTAGGGGGTCAGCTCCATCAGTATTCTGTTAGGGGTCAGCTCCATCAGTATTCTGTTAGGGGGTCAGCTCCATCAGTATTCTGTTAGGGGTCAGCTCCATCAGTATTCTGTTAGGGGGTCAGCTCCATCAGTATTCTGTTAGGGGGTCAGCTCCATCAGTATTCTGTTAGGGGGTCAGCTCCATCAGTATTCTGTTAGGGGGTCAGCTCCATCAGTATTCTGGGGACCCTTGTTATGGGTGGTGACCGTGCGGTATCTCTGGGAGGACTGGGACCCTTGTTGTGGGTGGTGACTGTGGGGTGGGGGGGATTGGTTGGGGTCAAGTCAGCTAACGATTCAGGAAGTGAATTGAAATTCAGTTCATAGTTTGAAAATCAATCAGCCATTGTTGTTGCCTGTCTCTGGGTTGCTGGGTTTCTCTTCCTCTCTCTGGAGGGATGGAGGAGGGAAGGAAGGGAGGGAAGGAAGGGAGGGAGGGAGGGAGGGAGGAAGGGAGGGAGGGAGGGAGGGAGGAAGGAGGAGGAAGGGAGAGAGGGAGGGAGGACCACAAACTTTCCTCTCTCTGTTACTGGCTGGTTATACTGCTGCTCTGAGGGAGGACAACAAGCCTTCCTCTCTCTGTTACTGGCTGGTTATACTGCTGCTCTGAGGGAGGACAACAAGCCTTCCTCTCTCTGTTACTGGCTGGTTATACTGCTGCTCTGAGGGAGGACAACAAGCCTTCCTCTCTCTGTTACTGGCTGGTTATACTGCTGCTCTGAGGGAGGGAGGGAGGGAGGGAGGGAGGGAGGGGAGAGACTTGTTACTGGCTAGCCTGCTGGTCTGGAAGGGGAGAGGAGAACGGAGAAAGGACGAGGTAGGGAGGGAGGGGAGAGAGGGGAGAGTGTGAGAGAGGGAGGGAGGGAGGGAGGGGAGAGTGTGAGGAGGGAGGGAGGGGAGAGAGAGAGAGAGAGGGAGGGGAGGTGTGAGGAGGGAGGGAGGGGAGAGAGAGAGAGGGAGGGAGGGGAGGGAGGGAGGGGAGAGTGTGAGGGAGGGAGGGAGGGAGGGGAGGGAGGGAGGGGAGAGTGTGAGGGAGGGAGGGAGGGGAGGGAGGGAGGGGAGAGTGTGAGAGGAGGGAGGGAGGGAGGGAGGGAGGAGAGAGAGAGGGAGGGAGGGAGAGGGAGGGAGGAGAGAGAGAGGGAGGGAGGGAGAGGGAGGGAGGGAGGAGAGAGAGAGAGAGGGAGGGAGAGAGGGAGGGAGGAGAGAGAGAGGCAGGGAGGAGAGAGAGAGGGAGGGAGGGGAGAGAGAAGGAGGGAGAGAGAGGGAGGGAGGGAGAGGGAGAGGGATGGAGAGAGGGAGGGAGGGGAGAGCGAGAGGGAGGGAGGGGAGAGGGAGAGGGAGGGAGAGAGGGAGGGAGGGGAGAGAGAGAGGGAGGGGAGAGGGAGGGAGAGAGGAGGGAGGAGAGAGAGAGAGAGAGAGAGAGGGAGGGAGGGGAGAGGGAGGGAGAGAGGGAGGGAGGGAGGGGAGAGGGAGGGAGAGAGAGAGGGAGGGAGGGAGGGAGAGGGAAAGAGACAGCTCAGCAGTGCCGTTCCTCCTCAGCCCTCCACCTGCAGACCCACGGGCCAATCAGACCCAGAGGACTCTGTCGCCGGGCAGACAACACAGACATCTCAGCTGAACTTCACCACTGGGATGGAAATGAAAGGAAGTCATTTTGCAGAGAATTTGAGGTTTTTCCTTTGTGGTTTGAGGGGGTGAGGATTAACAGCTCAATACCTCTCCTCTCCTCTCCTCTCCTCTCCTCTCCTCTCCTCTCCTCTCCTCTCTCTCTCCTCTCCTCTCCTCTCCTCTCCTCTCCTCTCCTCTCCTCTCCTCTCCTCTCCTCTCCTCTCCTCTCCTCTCTCTCTACCCACCTCAGGGTTAACAGCTCAATACCTCTCTTCTTTTAAAAAAAATGATATTTTCACCTTTATTTAACCAGGTAGGCTAAATGACATCCCTGAAGTCGAGGATCGGTAGGATGGTCAGTTTTACGAGGGTATGTTTGGCAGCTTGAGTGAAGGATGCTTTGTTGCGAAATAGGAAGCCGATTCTAGATTTAACTTTGGATTGGAGATGTTTGATGTGAGTCTGGAAGGAGAGTTTACTGTCTAACCAGACACCCAGGTATTTGTAGTTGTCCACATATTCTAAGTCAGAGCCGTCCAGAGTAGTGATGCAGGACAGGCGGGCAGGTGCAGGCAGCGATCGGTTGAAGAGCATGCATTTAGTTTTACTTGTATTTAGGAGCAGTTGGAGGCCACGGAAGGAGAGTTGTATGGCATTGAAGCTCGTCTGGAGGTTAGTTAACACAGTGTCCAAAGAAGGGCCAGATGTATACAGAATGGTGTCGTCTGCGTAGAGGTGGATCAGAGAATCACCCGCAGCAAGAGAGACATCATATATGTATACAGAGAAAATAGTCGGCCTGAGAATTGAACCCTGTGGCACCCCCATAGAGACTGCCAGAGGTCCGGACAACAGGCCCTCCAATTTGACACACTGAACTCTGTCTGAGAAGTAGTTGGTGAACCAGGCGAGGCAGTCATTAGAGAAGCCAAGGCTGTTGAGTCTGCCAATAAGAATGTGGTGATTGACAGAGTCGAAAGCCTTGGCCAGGTTGATGAAGACGGCTGCACAGTACTGTCTTTTATCGATGGTGATTATGATGTCGTTTAGGACCTTGAGCGTGGCTGAGGTGCACCCGTGACCAGCTCTGAAACATGATTGCACAGCGGAGAAGGTTCGGTGGGATTCGAAATGGTCAGTAATCTGTTTGTTGACTTGGCTTTCAAAGACCTTAGAAAGGCAGGGTAGGATGGATATAGGACTGTAACAGTTTGGGTCTAGAGTGTCTCCCCCTTTGAAGAGGGGATGACCGCGGCAGCTTTCCAATCTTTGGGAATCTCAGACGATACGAAAGAGAGGTTGAACAGGCTAGTAATCCAGGTTGCAACAATTTCGGCGGATCATTTTAGAAAGAGAGGGTGCAGATTGTCTAGCCCGGCTGATTTGTAGGGGGTCCAGATTTTGCAGCTTTTTCAGAACATCTGCTGTCTGGATTTGGGCGAAGGAGAAATGCGGGTGGTGGGCTTGGGCAAGTTGCTGCAGGGGGAGCTGAGATGTTGGCCGGGGTAGGGGTGGCCAGGTGGAAAGCATGGACAGCTGTAGAAAAATGCTTATTGAAATGATCTATCGTAGATTTATCGGTGGTGACAGAGTTTCCTATCCTCAGTTCAGTGGGCAGCTGGGAGGAGGTGCTCTTATTCTCCATGGACCATACAGGGTCCCAAAACTTTTTGGAATTAGTGCTACAGGAAGCAAATTTCTGTTTGAAAAAGCTAGCCTTGGCTTTCCTAACTGACTGAGTATATTGGTTCCTGATTTCCCTGAAGTGTTGCATGTCGCGGGGGCTATTCGATGCTAATGCAGAACGCCACAGGATGTTTTTGTGCTGGTCAAGGACAGTCAGGTCTGGAGTGAACCAAGGGCTATATCTGTTCTTAGTTAAAAAAATTGAATCGGGCATGCTTATTTAAGATGGTGAGGAAAGCACTTTAAAAGAACGACCAGGCATCCTCTACTGACGGGATGAGGTCAATATCCTTCCAGGATACCCGGGCCAGGTCGATTAGAAAAGGCCTGCTCGCTGAAATGTTTTAGGGAGCGTTTGACAGTGATGAGGGTTGGTCGTTTGACCGCGGACCCGTTACGGACGCAGGCAATGAGGCAGTGATCACTGAGATCCTGGTTGAAGACAGCAGAGGTGTATTTAGAGGGCAGGTTGGTCAGGATGATATCTAAGAGGGTGCCCATGGTTACGGATTTAGGATTGTACCTGGTAGGTTCCTTGATCGTTTGTGTGAGATTGAGGGCATCTAGCTTAGATTGTAGGATGGCCGGGGTGTTAATTAAGCATGTCCCAGTTTAGGTCACCTAGCAGCACGAGCTCTGAAGATAAAGGCTAAAGGCTATAAGAACCTGGGGAATGGGAGTGGTGCTGGGGGCTGCAGGACCTGGGTTAACCTCTACATCACCAGAGGAGGAGTAGGATAAGGGTACGGCTAAAGGCTATAAGAACCTGGGGAATGGGAGCGGTGCAGGGGGCTGCAGGGCCTGGGTTAACCTCCACATCACCAGACGAACAGAGGAGGAGTAGGATAAGGGTACGGCTAAAGGCTATAAGAACCTGGGGAATGGGAGTGGTGCTGGGGGCTGCAGGGCCTGGGTTAACCTCCACATCACCAGAGGAACAGAGGAGGAGGATGAGGGTACGGCTAAAGGCTATAAGAACCTGGGGAATAGGAGTGGTGCTGGTGGCTGCAGGGCCTGGGTTAACCTCTACATCACCAGAGGAACAGAGGAGGAGTAGGATAAGGGTACGGCTAAAGGCTATAAGAACTGGTCGTCTAGTGCGTTCAGAACAGAGAGCCAAAGGAGCAGATTTCTGGGCGCGGAAGAATAGATTCAAGGCATAATGTACAGACAGAGGTATGGTAGGATGTGAATACAGTGGAGGTTAACCTAGGCATTGAGTGATGATTAGAGAGGTTTTGTCTCTAGAGCAGGGGTGTCAAACTCAAATACCCAGTGGGCCAAAATGTAAAACCTGAACAAAGATGCGGGCCAACATTGAACAAATGAACCTTTTAATATGGACCCAAACAAGTTTTGCTTTAACATTGAATATGGAACAAGCATCGCTTATTACCATACAATATATAATTTAACAGTGGAGACATGCAAAATCGAATTTCAAATGAAAAAAAACACATCAATGGCATTCATTTATTAAATAAATAAAATGTAAATAAAAATCGTATTCCTCTTTTCTATTTGCAGCCTTCTGATTTAAATACCAAAATAAACTTTTTTCCACTGGCTAATAATTTTACAAATAAAATGATAATACTCCACGGATGAAGACTGACAGCTGAGCAGTATCAGATGCGTCGCAGCTCTCATCCACAGCGAGGGAGAACGCAACGAAATATTTTCCCTTTTCCATCAGCTGGTCATACAGACTGGTGGCAAGATCACATGTGCGATCAGCAGTGTTCCTGCTCAGGCTAACGTTTGAAAATGCTTGCTTTTTCTCTGGGCATACGAGGTCACAAACTTTCATCATGCACTTTTTTCACTAACTCTCCCTCATTAAAGGGCCGGGCTGATTTTGCGATCTCTGCTGCCACTATATAACTAGCCTTTACAGCAGCCTCACTTTGCGATGTGGCTTTTTTGAACATATTCCGTTGTGAAACCAAACGTCTTTTCATCTCCTCTACTTTCTGGCTCTTTTGAGTCATGTCCAGGTCCTTGTATTTGTCATGGTGTTTCGTTTCATAGTGTCGTCTAATGTTGTACTCCTTACTTACAGCCACGTTGACTCCACAAACAAGACAAACAGGTTTGTCTTTTACATATGTAAACAGATATTCTGCCTCCCACTTGTCCAGAAAGCTCCTGTTTTCTGCCTTTCTTTTCGCCATTTTTGGGAAGGGATAGCGCGCTGACAGTCGTAGCGTCTATTTTGCTATGACTACTGTCACAGAGGAGAGGGCGTTTCTGGGTCCTGTCCTGATTGGCGCGCGAAAACAACAGCAGAGCATTATGGGATTCGTAGTATTAGCGGTGAATGCGCTGTATAATACCGGCGGGCCAGCTCTAGTAGTAATTTGGTATTGTCTCGCGGGCCAAATATAATTACCCCGCGGGCCAGAGTTTGACACCCATGGTCTAGAGGCACCATTTAAGCCAGGTGAGGTCACTGCATGTGTGGGGGGTGGAACAAAAGGGCTAGGTAAGGCATATTGGGCATATTAACCCCTCAGGGTTAGACCCCAGGGTTAGACCTCAGGGTTAGACCCCAGGGTTAGACCTGCAGGGTTAGACCCCAGGGTTAGACCCCAGGGTTAGACCCCAGGGTTAGACCCGAGGGTGAGTCCTGAGGGTTAGACCTCAAGGTTAGACCCCAGGGTTAGACCCCAGGGTTAGACCTGAGGGTTAGACCTCAGGGTTAGACCCCAGGGTTAGACCTGAGGGTGAGTCCTGAGGGTGAGTCCTGAGGGTTAGACCTCAAGGTTAGACCCCAGGGTTAGACCTGAGGGTTAGACCCCAGGGTTAGACCCCAGGGTTAGACCTGAGGGTTAGACCTCAGGGTGAGTCCTGAGGGTTAGACCCCAGGGTTAGACCTCAGGGTGAGTCCGATTGGGTGGATTTAATTATGCTGTGCCGTAAAAGCCTTGGTTTCTGTCTTTCTCTCGGAGGACCTGAGCCCTAGGACCATGCCTCAGGACTACCTGGTATGATGACTCCTTGCTGTCCCCAGTCCACCTGGCCGTGCTGCTGCTCCAGTTTCAACTGTTCTGCCTGCGGCTATGGAACCCTGACCTGTTCACCGGACGTGCTTGTTGCACCCTCGACAACTACTATGATTATTATTATTTGACCATGCTGGTCATTTATGAACATTTTAACATCTTGACCATGTTCTGTTATAATATCCACTCTGCACAGCCAGAAGAGGACTGGCCACCCCTCATAGCCTGGTTCCTCTCTAGGTTTCTTCCTAGGTTTTTGGCCTTTCTAGGGAGTTTTTCCTAGGGAGTTTTTCCTAGCCACCGTGCTTCTTTCACATGCATTGCTTGCTGTTTGGGGTTTTAGGCTGGGTTTCTGTACAGCACTTTGAGATATCAGCTGATGTACGAAGGGCTATATAAATAAATTTGATTTGATTTGATTTGTGCCGCAGTACCGGGCAACGACCCGTTACTTCATCGGGTGAAAGGAGGAGGGAGGAAGCTTCATTATCAAATGGAACAGTAATCCGACTAGCATGGTGCATCGTTCACAAACCTGCATCTATCTAAGGTATACCCCTTTACAACTGACTAGGTATCCCCCCCTTTACAACTGACTAGGTACCCCCCTTTACAACTGACTAGGTATCCCCCCCTTTACAACTGACTAGGTATCCCCCCTTTACAACTGACTAGGTATCCCCCCCTTTACAACTGACTAGGTATCCCCCCTTTACAACTGACTAGGTATCCCCCCCTTTACAACTGACTAGGTTACCCCCCTTTACAACTGACTAGGTATCCCCCCCTTTACAACTGACTAGGTATCCCCCCCTTTACAACTGACTAGGTATCACCCCCTTTACAACTGACTAGGTATCCCCCCTTTACAACTGACTAGGTATCCCCCTTTACAACTGACTAGGTATCCCCCCTTTACAACTGACTAGGTATCCCCCCTTTACAACTGACTAGGTATCCCCCCTTTACAACTGACTAGGTATCCCCCCTTTACAACTGACTAGGTATCCCCCCTTTACAACTGACTAGGTATCCCCCCTTTACAACTGACTAGGTATCCCCCCTTTACAACTGACTAGGTATCCCCCCTTTACAACTGACTAGGTATCCCCCCCTTTACAACTGACTAGGTATCCCCCCTTTACAACTGACTAGGTATCCCCCTTTACAACTGACTAGGTATCCCCCCTTTACAACTGACTAGGTATCCCCCCTTTACAACTGACTAGGTATCCCCCTTTACAACTGACTAGGTATCCCCCTTTACAACTGACTAGGTATCCCCCCTTTACAACTGACTAGGTATCCCCCCTTTACAACTGACTAGGTATCCCCCCTTTACAACTGACTAGGTATCCCCCCTTTACAACTGACTAGGTATCCCCCCCTTTACAACTGACTAGGTATCCCCCCTTTACAACTGACTAGGTATTCCCCCCTTTACAACTGACTAGGTATCCCCCCTTTACAACTGACTAGGTATCCCCCCTTTACAACTGACTAGGTATCCCCCTTTACAACTGACTAGGTATCCCCCCTTTACAACTGACTAGGTATCCCCCCTTTACAACTGACTAGGTATCCCCCCTTTACAACTGACTAGGTATCCCCCCTTTACAACTGACTAGGTATCCCCCCTTTACAACTGACTAGGTATCCCCCCCTTTACAACTGACTAGGTATCCCCCCTTTACAACTGACTAGGTATCCCCCCTTTACAACTGACTAGGTATCCCCCCTTTACAACTGACTAGGTATCCCCCCTTTACAACTGACTAGGTATCCCCCTTTACAACTGACTAGGTATCCCCCCCTTTACAACTGACTAGGTATCCCCCCTTTACAACTGACTAGGTATCCCCCCTTTACAACTGACTAGGTATCCCCCCTTTACAACTGACTAGGTATCCCCCCTTTACAACTGACTAGGTATCCCCCTTTACAACTGACTAGGTATCCCCCCTTTACAACTGACTAGGTATCCCCCCTTTACAACTGACTAGGTATCCCCCCCTTTACAACTGACTAGGTATCCCCCCTTTACAACTGACTAGGTATCCCCCCCTTTACAACTGACTAGGTATCCCCCTTTACAACTGACTAGGTATCCCCCCTTTACAACTGACTAGGTATCCCCCCCTTTACAACTGACTAGGTATCCCCCCTTTACAACTGACTAGGTATCCCCCTTTACAACTGACTAGATATCCCCCTTTACAACTGACTAGGTATCCCCCTTTACAACTGACTAGGTATCCCCCCTTTACAACTGACTAGGTATCCCCCCTTTACAACTGACTAGGTATCCCCCTTTACAACTGACTAGGTATCCCCCCTTTACAACTGACTAGGTATCCCCCCTTTACAACTGACTAGGTATCCCCCCTTTACAACTGACTAGGTATCCCCCCTTTACAACTGACTAGGTATCCCCCCTTTACAACTGACTAGGTATCCCCCCTTTACAACTGACTAGGTATCCCCCCTTTACAACTGACTAGGTATCCCCCTTTACAACTGACTAGGTATCCCCCCTTTACAACTGACTAGGTATCCCCCCTTTACAACTGACTAGGTATCCCCCTTTACAACTGACTAGGTATCCCCCTTTACAACTGACTAGGTATCCCCCTTTTACAACTGACTAGGTATCCCCCTTTACAACTGACTAGGTATCCCCCCTTTACAACTGACTAGGTATCCCCCCTTTACAACTGACTAGGTATCCCCCCTTTACAACTGACTAGGTATCCCCCCCTTTACAACTGACTAGGTATCCCCCCCTTTACAACTGACTAGGTATCCCCCTTTACAACTGACTAGGTATCCCCCCTTTCCAACTGACTAGGTAT
>NW_025549618.1:112500-125000 GCF_905237065.1 Salmo salar | reverse complement strand
CTACATTCAGCCAGCCAGCCAGCCAACTGAGTGAACTACATTCAGCCAGTCAGCCAGCTGAGGGAACTACATTCAGCCAGCCAGTCAGCTGAGGGAACTACATTCAGCCAGCCAGTCAGCTGAGGGAACTACATTCAGCCAGCCAGTCAGCTGAGGGAACTACATTCAGCCAGCCAGCCAGTCAGCTGAGGGAACTACATTCAGCCAGCCAGCCAGCCAACTGAGGGAACTACATTCAGCCAGTCAGCCAGCTGAGGGAACTACATTCAGCCAGACAGTCAGCTGAGGGAACTACATTCAGCCAGCCAGTCAGCTGAGGGAACTACATTCAGCCAGCCAGTCAGCTGAGGGAACTACATTCAGCCAGCCAGTCAGCTGAGGGAACTACATTCAGCCAGCCAGTCAGCTGAGGGAACTACATTCAGCCAGCCAGTCAGCCAGCTGAGGGAACTACATTCAGCCAGCCAGTCAGCCAGCTGAGGGAACTACATTCAGCCAGCCAGTCAGCCAGCTGATGGAACTACATTCAGCCAGTCAGTCAGCTGAGGGAACTACATTCAGCCAGCCAGTCAGCCAGCTGAGGGAACTACATTCAGCCAGCCAGCCAGTCAGCTGAGGGAACTACATTCAGCCAGTCAGCCAGCTGAGGGAACTACATTCAGCCAGCCAGCCAGCCAGCTGAGGGAACTACATTCAGCCAGCCAGCCAGTCAGCTGAGGGAACTACATTCAGCCAGCCAGTCAGCTGAGGGAACTACATTCAGCCAGCCAGTCAGCTGAGGGAACTACATTCAGCCAGCCAGCCAGTCAGCTGAGGGAACTACATTCAACCAGCCAGCCAGCCAGCTGAGGGAACTACATTCAGCCAGCCAGCCAGCCAGTCAGCTGAGGGAACTACATTCAGCCAGTCAGCCAGCTGAGGGAACTACATTCAGTCAGCCAGCCAGCCAGCTGAGGGAACTACATTCAGCCAGCCAGCCAGTCAGCTGAGGGAACTACATTCAGCCAGCCAGCCAGCCAGCTGAGGGAACTACATTCAGCCAGCCAGCCAGCCAGTCAGCTGAGGGAACTACATTCAGCCAGCCAGCCAGCTGAGGGAACTACATTCAGCCAGCCAGCCAGTCAGCTGAGGGAACTACATTCAGCCAGCCAGCCAGCCAGCTGAGGGAACTACATTCAGCCAGCCAGCCAGCCAGTCAGCTGAGGGAACTACATTCAGCCAGTCAGCCAGCTGAGGGAACTACATTCAGTCAGCCAGCCAGCCAGCTGAGGGAACTACATTCAGCCAGCCAGCCAGTCAGCTGAGGGAACTACATTCAGCCAGCCAGCCAGTCAGCTGAGGGAACTACATTCAGCCAGCCAGCCAGCCAGCTGAGGGAACTACATTCAGCCAGCCAGTCAGCCAGCTGAGGGAACTACATTCAGCCAGCCAGCCAGCTGAGGGAACTACATTCAGCCAGCCAGTCAGCCAGCTGAGGGAACTACATTCAGCCAGCCAGTCAGCCAGCTGAGGGAACTACATTCAGCCAGCCAGTCAGCCAGCTGAGGGAACTACATTCAGCCAGCCAGCCAGCCAGCTGAGGGAACTACATTCAGCCAGTCAGCCAGCTGAGGGAACTACATTCAGCCAGCCAGCCAGCTGAGGGAACTACATTCAGCCAGCCAGCCAGCCAGCTGAGGGAACTACATTCAGCCAGCCAGCCAGCCAGTCAGCTGAGGGAACTACATTCAGCCAGTCAGCCAGCTGAGGGAACTACATTCAGTCAGCCAGCCAGCCAGCTGAGGGAACTACATTCAGCCAGCCAGCCAGTCAGCTGAGGGAACTACATTCAGCCAGCCAGCCAGTCAGCTGAGGGAACTACATTCAGCCAGCCAGCCAGCCAGCTGAGGGAACTACATTCAGCCAGCCAGTCAGCCAGCTGAGGGAACTACATTCAGCCAGCCAGCCAGCCAGCTGAGGGAACTACATTCAGCCAGCCAGTCAGCCAGCTGAGGGAACTACATTCAGCCAGCCAGTCAGCCAGCTGAGGGAACTACATTCAGCCAGCCAGTCAGCCAGCTGAGGGAACTACATTCAGCCAGCCAGCCAGCCAGCTGAGGGAACTACATTCAGCCAGTCAGCCAGCTGAGGGAACTACATTCAGCCAGCCAGCCAGCTGAGGGAACTACATTCAGCCAGCCAGCCAGCCAGCTGAGGGAACTACATTCAGCCAGCCAGCCAGCCAGTCAGCTGAGGGAACTACATTCAGCCAGTCAGCCAGCTGAGGGAACTACATTCAGTCAGCCAGCCAGCCAGCTGAGGGAACTACATTCAGCCAGCCAGCCAGTCAGCTGAGGGAACTACATTCAGCCAGCCAGCCAGTCAGCTGAGGGAACTACATTCAGCCAGCCAGCCAGCCAGCTGAGGGAACTACATTCAGCCAGCCAGTCAGCCAGCTGAGGGAACTACATTCAGCCAGCCAGCCAGCCAGCTGAGGGAACTACATTCAGCCAGCCAGTCAGCCAGCTGAGGGAACTACATTCAGCCAGCCAGTCAGCCAGCTGAGGGAACTACATTCAGCCAGCCAGTCAGCCAGCTGAGGGAACTACATTCAGCCAGCCAGCCAGCCAGCTGAGGGAACTACATTCAGCCAGTCAGCCAGCTGAGGGAACTACATTCAGCCAGCCAGCCAGCTGAGGGAACTACATTCAGCCAGCCAGCCAGCCAGTCAGTGACTGGGCTCCCTCCCTTTGTGTCTGGGTTCCTCACCCCCCTCTACTTGTTCCCTCTACAACCTTCCCGTGTGTGTGTGTGTGTGTGTGTATGTGTATGTGTATGTGTATGTGTATGTGTGTATGTGTATGTGTATGTGTATGTGTATGTGTGTGTGTGTGTATGTGTGTGTATGTGTGTATGTGTATGTGTATGTGTATGTGTATGTGTGTGTGTGTGTGTGTGTGTGTGTGTGTGTGTGTGTGTGTGTGTGTGTGTATGTGTGTGTGTGTGTGTGTGTGTGTGTGTGTGTTGATTGGGCCGTCCCAGAGGCCTGGCTGATTGCAGGGTTATGATATACAGTCTAGTGTAACACAGCGGCTTCTAGTTTCCTGCAAACCTCTCGTCTCTGCAGTCAGGGGGAAAGGTAAAAAGACCTGTAACGTCAAGGCATGGCAGGCAGGATGAATACATTGCTTGGTGCTTGACTGTTAAACCACACATTACTGATGCCTACTGATTATCAGGAAGCAAGACCTGCTGGACAGCCCACAGCCCACACACTGGACTATAGGCTACCATGTATGGTATCATATCTACACTGGACTATAGGCTATCATGGATGGTATCATATCTATACTGGACTATAGGCTACCATGTATGGTATCATATCTATACTGGAATATAGGCTATCATGGATGGTATCATATCTATACTGGACTATAGGCTACCATGTATGGTATCATATCTATACTGGAATATAGGCTACCATGGATGGTATCATATCTATACTGGACTATAGGCTACCATGTATGGTATCATATCTATACTGGAATATAGGCTACCATGTATGGTATCATATCTATACTGGACTATAGGCTACCATGTATGGTATCATATCTATACTGGAATATAGGCTACCATGTATGGTATCATATCTATACTGGACTATAGGCTACCATGTATGGTATCATATCTATACTGGACTATAGGCTACCATGTATGGTATCATATCTATACTGGACTATAGGCTATCATGTATGGTATCATATCTATACTGGAATATAGGCTACCATGTATGGTATCATATCTATACTGGACTATAGGCTATCATGGATGGTATCATATCTATACTGGAATATAGGCTATCATGGATGGTATCATATCTATACTGGACTATAGGCTATCATGGATGGTATCATATCTATACTGGACTATAGGCTACCATGTATGGTATCATATCTATACTGGAATATAGGCTATCATGTATGGTATCATATCTATACTGGAATATAGGCTATCATGTATGGTATCATATCTATACTGGACTATAGGCTATCATGTATGGTATCATATCTATACTGGAATATAGGCTATCATGTATGGTATCATATCTATACTGGAATATAGGCTATCATGGATGGTATCATATCTATACTGGAATATAGGCTATCATGGATGGTATCATATCTATACTGGAATATAGGCTATCATGGATGGTATCATATCTATACTGGACTATAGGCTATCATGGATGGTATCATATCTATACTGGACTATAGGCTATCATGTATGGTATCATATCTATACTGGAATATAGGCTATCATGGATGGTATCATATCTATACTGGAATATAGGCTATCATGTATGGTATCATATCTATACTGGAATATAGGCTATCATGTATGGTATCATATCTATACTGGAATATAGGCTATCATGGATGGTATCATATCTATACTGGACTATAGGCTATCATGTATGGTATCATATCTATACTGGAATATAGGCTATCATGGATGGTATCATATCTATACTGGAATATAGGCTATCATGGATGGTATAATATCTATACTGGAATATAGGCTATCATGGATGGTATCATATCTATACTGGAATATAGGCTATCATGGATGGTATCATATCTATACTGGAATATAGGCTATCATGGATGGTATCATATCTATACTGGAATATAGGCTATCATGGATGGTATCATATCTATACTGGACTATAGGCTATCATGGATGGTATCATATCTATACTGGACTATAGGCTATCATGTATGGTATCATATCTATACTGGAATATAGGCTATCATGGATGGTATCATATCTATACTGGAATATAGGCTATCATGGATGGTATAATATCTATACTGGAATATAGGCTATCATGGATGGTATCATATCTATACTGGAATATAGGCTATCATGGATGGTATCATATCTATACTGGAATATAGGCTATCATGGATGGTATCATATCTATACTGGAATATAGGCTATCATGGATGGTATCATATCTATACTGGAATATAGGCTATCATGGATGGTATCATATCTATACTGGACTATAGGCTATCATGGATGGTATCATATCTATACTGGACTATAGGCTATCATGTATGGTATCATATCTATACTGGAATATAGGCTATCATGGATGGTATCATATCTATACTGGAATATAGGCTATCATGTATGGTATCATATCTATACTGGAATATAGGCTATCATGTATGGTATCATATCTATACTGGAATATAGGCTATCATGGATGGTATCATATCTATACTGGAATATAGGCTATCATGGATGGTATCATATCTATACTGGAATATAGGCTATCATGTATGGTATCATATCTATACTGGAATATAGGCTATCATGGATGGTATCATATCTATACTGGAATATAGGCTATCATGTATGGTATCATATCTATACTGGACTATAGGCTATCATGGATGGTATCATATCTATACTGGACTATAGGCTATCATGGATGGTATCATATCTATACTGGAATATAGGCTATCATGTATGGTATCATATCTATTCTGGAATATAGGCTATCATGGATGGTATCATATCTATACTGGAATATAGGCTATCATGGATGGTATCATATCTATACTGGAATATAGGCTATCATGGATGGTATCATATCTATACTGGACTATAGGCTATCATGGATGGTATCATATCTATACTGGAATATAGGCTATCATGGATGGTATCATATCTATACTGGAATAAAGGCTATCATGGATGGTATCATATCTATACTGGAATATAGGCTACCATGTATGGTATCATATCTACACTGGACTATAGGCTACCATGTATGGTATCATATCTATACTGCAATATAGGCTATCATGTATGGTATCATATCTATACTGGACTATAGGCTACCATGTATGGTATCATATCTATACTGGAATATAGGCTATCATGTATGGTATCATATCTATACTGGACTATAGGCTATCATGGATGGTATCATATCTATACTGGACTATAGGCTACCATGTATGGTATCATATCTATACTGGAATATAGGCTATCATGTATGGTATCATATCTATACTGGACTATAGGCTATCATGTATGGTATCATATCTATACTGGAATATAGGCTATCATGTATGGTATCATATCTATACTGGAATATAGGCTATCATGGATGGTATCATATCTATACTGGAATATAGGCTATCATGGATGATATCATATCTATACTGGAATATAGGCTATCATGGATGGTATCATATCTATACTGGACTATAGGCTATCATGGATGGTATCATATCTATACTGGACTATAGGTTATCATGTATGGTATCATATCTATACTGGAATATAGGCTATCATGGATGGTATCATATCTATACTGGAATATAGGCTATCATGTATGGTATCATATCTATACTGGAATATAGGCTATCATGGATGGTATCATATCTATACTGGAATATAGGCTATCATGGATGGTATCATATCTATACTGGACTATAGGCTATCATGTATGGTATCATATCTATACTGGAATATAGGCTATCATGGATGGTATCATATCTATACTGGAATATAGGCTATCATGGATGGTATAATATCTATACTGGAATATAGGCTATCATGGATGGTATCATATCTATACTGGAATATAGGCTATCATGGATGGTATCATATCTATACTGGAATATAGGCTATCATGGATGGTATCATATCTATACTGGAATATAGGCTATCATGGATGGTATCATATCTATACTGGAATATAGGCTATCATGGATGGTATCATATCTATACTGGAATATAGGCTATCATGGATGGTATCATATCTATACTGGACTATAGGCTATCATGGATGGTATCATATCTATACTGGACTATAGGCTATCATGTATGGTATCATATCTATACTGGAATATAGGCTATCATGGATGGTATCATATCTATACTGGAATATAGGCTATCATGGATGGTATCATATCTATTCTGGAATATAGGCTATCATGGATGGTATCATATCTATACTGGAATATAGGCTATCATGGATGGTATCATATCTATACTGGAATATAGGCTATCATGGATGGTATCATATCTATACTGGAATATAGGCTATCATGGATGGTATCATATCTATACTGGAATATAGGCTATCATGGATGGTATCATATCTATACTGGACTATAGGCTATCATGGATGGTATCATATCTATACTGGACTATAGGCTATCATGTATGGTATCATATCTATACTGGAATATAGGCTATCATGGATGGTATCATATCTATACTGGAATATAGGCTATCATGGATGGTATCATATCTATTCTGGAATATAGGCTATCATGGATGGTATCATATCTATACTGGAATATAGGCTATCATGGATGGTATCATATCTATACTGGAATATAGGCTATCATGGATGGTATCATATCTATACTGGACTATAGGCTATCATGGATGGTATCATATCTATACTGGAATATAGGCTATCATGGATGGTATCATATCTATACTGGACTATAGGCTATCATGTATGGTATCATATCTATACTGGAATATAGGCTATCATGGATGGTATCATATCTATACTGGAATATAGGCTATCATGGATGGTATCATATCTATACTGGACTATAGGCTATCATGGATGGTATCATATCTATACTGGAATATAGGCTATCATGGATGGTATCATATCTATACTGGAATATAGGCTACCATGGATGGTATCATATCTATACTGGAATATAGGCTATCATGGATGGTATCATATCTATACTGGAATATAGGCTACCATGTATGGTATCATATCTATACTGGAATATAGGCTACCATGTATGGTATCATATCTATACTGGAATATAGGCTATCATGGATGGTATCATATCTATACTGGAATATAGGCTATCATGGATGGTATCATATCTATACTGGAATATAGGCTATCATGGATGGTGTCATATCTATACTGGAATATAGGCTATCATGTATGGTATCATATCTATACTGGAATATAGGCTATCATGGATGGTATCATATCTATACTGGAATATAGGCTATCATGGATGGTATCATATCTATACTGGAATATAGGCTATCATGTATGGTATCATATCTATACTGGAATATAGGCTATCATGTATGGTATCATATCTATTCTGGAATATAGGCTATCATGTATGGTATCATATCTATACTGGAATATAGGCTATCATGTATGGTATCATATCTATACTGGAATATAGGCTATCATGTATGGTATCATATCTATACTGGAATATAGGCTATCATGTATGGTATCATATCTATTCTGGAATATAGGCTATCATGTATGGTATCATATCTATACTGGAATATAGGCTATCATGTATGGTATCATATCTATACTGGAATATAGGCTATCATGGATGGTATTTCTAGTCCTTTCTAGTCTCATGTCTCTCTAGATGGTCCGGGGCGATAACGCTGTCTGGGGCGATAACGCTGTCTGGGGCGATAACGCTGTCTGGGGCGATAACGCTGGCTGGGGCGATAACGCTGTCCGGGGCGATAACGCTGGCTGGGGCGATAACGCTGGCTGGGGCGATAACGCTGTCTGGGGCGATAACGCTGTCTGGGGCGATAACGCTGGCTGGGGCGATAACGCTGTCCGGGGCGATAACGCTGGCTGGGGCGATAACGCTGGCTGGGGCGATAACGCTGTCCGAGGCGATAACGCTGCCCGAGGCGATAACGCTGTCTGAGGCGATAACGCCTTCTGAGGCGATAACGCTGTCTATTCTGCCACTGTGTCTCTCTGTTTAGGGCCAAATAGCATTCTAGTTTGCTCTGTTTTTTTGTTAATTCTTTCCAATGTGTCAAGTAATTATCTTTTTGTTTTCTCATGATTTGGTTGGGCCTAATTGTGTTGCTGTCCTGGGGCTCTGTGGGGTCTGTTTGTGTTGCTGTCCTGGGGCTCTGTGGGGTCTGATTGTGTTGCTGTCCTGGGGCTCTGTGGGGTCTGTTTGTGTTGCTGTCCTGGGGCTCTGTGGGGTCTGATTGTGTTGCTGTCCTGGGGCTCTGTGGGGTCTAGTTGTGTTGCTGTCCTGGGGCTCTGTGGGGTCTGTTTGTGTTGCTGTCCTGGGGCTCTGTGGGGTCTGTTTGTGTTGCTGTCCTGGGGCTCTGTGGGGTCTGTTTGTGTTGCTGTCCTGGGGCTCTGTGGGGTCTGTTTGTGTTGCTGTCCTGGGGCTCTGTGGGGTCTGTTTGTGTTGCTGTCCTGGGGCTCTGTGGGGTCTGATTGTGTTGCTGTCCTGGGGCTCTGTGGGGTCTGTTTGTGTTGCTGTCCTGGGGCTCTGTGGGGTCTGTTTGTGTTGCTGTCCTGGGGCTCTGTGGGGTCTGTTTGTGTTTGTGAACAGAGCCCCAGGACCAGCTTGCTTAGGGGACTCTTCTCCAGGTTCATCTCTCTGTAGGTGATGGCTTTGTTATGGAAGGTTTGGGAATCACTTCCTTTTAGGTGGTTGTAGAATTTAACGGCTCTTTTCTGGATTTTTGATCATTAGCGGCTATCAGCCTAATTCTGCTCTGCATTATTTGGTGTTTTATGTTGTACACAGAGGAGTCTCAATTTGGTGTTTGTCCCATTTTGTGAATTGTTGGTTGGTTGCCTGGTCAGAAGTAGTGAATTTCCTTTCTCCTTACAGGAAATTACAACCTGATCTCTGGGTCGCTCCTTCTTTTATAAAATGTAACCTTTATTTAACGAGGCAAGTCAGTTAAGAACTAATTCTTATTTATAATGACGGTCTACCAGGGAACAGTGGGTTAACTGCCTTGTTCAGGGGGCAGAACGACAGATTTTTACCTTGTCAGCTCGGGGGATTCTTACTGGACATTACAGATGTGAGATCCTCTCACTGGGCCCTGAACGTGACAGGTAGGAGATCCTCTCACTGGGCCCTGAACGTGACAGGTAGGAGATCCTCTCACTGGGCCCTGAACGTGACAGATAGGAGATGTGAGATCCTCTCACCGGGCCCAGAACGTGACAGATAGGAGATGTGAGATCCTCTCACTGGGCCCTGAACGTGACAGGTAGGAGATCCTCTCACTGGGCCCTGAACGTGACAGATAGGAGATCCTCTCACTGGGCCCTGAACGTGACAGATAGGAGATGTGAGATCCTCTCACCGGGCCCAGAACGTGACAGATAGGAGATGATCCTCTCACTGGGCCCTGAACGTGACAGGTAGGAGATCCTCTCACTGGGCCCTGAACGTGACAGATAGGAGATCCTCTCACTGGGCCCTGAACGTGACAGATAGGAGATAGGAGATCCTCTCACTGGGCCCTGAACGTGACAGATAGGAGATCCTCCCTGCGTGACATGATCCTCTCACTGGGCCCTGAACGTGACAGATGTGAGATCCTCTCACTGGGCCCTGAACGTGACAGATGTGAGATCCTCTCACTGGGCCCTGAACGTGACAGATAGGAGATGTGAGATCCTCTCACTGGGCCCTGAACGTGACAGATAGGAGATGTGAGATCCTCTCACTGGGCCCTGAACGTGACAGATAGGAGATGTGAGATCCTCTCACTGGGCCCTGAACGTGACAGATAGGAGATGTGAGATCCTCTCACTGGGCCCTGAACGTGACAGGTAGGAGATGTGAGATCCTCTCACTGGGCCCTGAACGTGACAGATAACACATGCCCTGAGTGCATCCCAACGGGCACCCTATTCCCTATAGCGTAGGGTACTACTTGGTACTGGTTTGCCATTTGGCTGATGTAGGATATTTGTGGTGTCTGGAGTCGTCCTCTGTATTCATCAGTGATTCACAGGGTGTCTGATTCTCAGCCACCTCTCCCCCAGACTGCAGCCTCCTCCCCCGCTGTCTGGCAGCTCGAGACTACCTCCCCCCCTCCCTCCCTCCCCCCACCAGCTGACTGCTGACCCCCAGGGCCCTGGGGCAGAGAGAGAGAGAGACAGAGGAAGAGGGGCTGACTGGTCTATTGTCTGTAGGGAGAGAGAGAGGAAGAGGGGCTGACTAGTCTATTGTCTGTAGGGAGAGAGGGCAGTGTGTCTGTACAAAAATGCATGCACTCACAACTTTATATCTCTGGATAAAAGCGTCTGCTAAATGACTCAAATTGAAATGTCTGGTCTGGTGAAGGGCCCCTCGCCCCTTCCAGCAGACTGCTGACCTGAGGGAGAGAGAGAAGGAGAGGGGCTGGCTGGTATACTGTCTGGAGGGAGAGAGAGAAGGACAGGGGCTGGCTGGTCTACTGTCTGGAGGGAGAGAGAGAAGGAGAGGGGCTGGTATACTGTCTGGAGGGAGAGGGGCTGGTCTACTGTCTGGAGGGAGAGGGAGACGGAGAGGGGCTGGTCTACTGTCTGGAGGGAGAGAGAGAAGGAGAGGGGCTGGTCTACTGTCTGGAGGGAGAGAGAGAAGGAGAGGGGCTGGTCTACTGTCTGGAGGGAGGGAGAGAAGGAGAGGGGCTGGTCTACTGTCTGGAGGGAGAGAGAGAAGGAGAGGGGCTGGTCTACTGTCTGGAGGGAGAAGGAGAGGGGCTGGTCTACTGTCTGGAGGGAGAAGGAGAGGGGCTGGCTGGTCTACTGTCTGGAGGGAGAAGGAGAGGGGCTGGCTGGTCTACTGTCTGGAGGGAGAGAGAGAAGGAGAGGGGCTGGTCTACTGTCTGGAGGGAGAGAGAGAAGGAGAGGGGCTGGTCTACTGTCTGGAGGGAGAGAGAGAAGGAGAGGGGCTGGTCTACTGTCTGGAGGGAGAGAGAGAAGGAGAGGGGCTGGTCTACTGTCTGGAGGGAGAAGGAGAAGGAGAGGGGCTGGCTGGTCTACTGTCTGGAGGGAGGGAGAGAAGGAGAGGGGCTAGTCTACTGTCTGGAGAGACAGACAGACCTACCTACAAAGTATGTGAGGGATGGCTGGGGGGTAACGGTCGCCCCGTCCTTAAGGTGGTTCAGTTTTCAAACACCTGAAATAATCATTTTTACATTTTAAGTCATTTTATCAGACACTCTTATCCAGAGGAACTTACAGTAGTGAATGTATACATTTCATAATTTATTTTTCTCCGTACTGGTCCCCCCGTGGGAATCGAACCCATAACCCTGGCATTGCAAACACCATGCTCTACCAACTGAGCCACACGGGATAATCTAGAAGCTTCAACATTATGCTTCATTCTCTGTTTTAAATCAGTGTATTTTTCTGCGTCTGTCTGTATCCACCTGGCTGGTGTTTCTGGCTCCTCTGTATGTGAGTCTTGTTCACTTGTTTTTCTAAAGTCTTCTTAACGTGGCCAGCAGGCCGTGCCGGATAAAATAGTTAGACAAGCTAGCCTGAAATGGCTTCTTCAAATCAAATCAAGCTTTATTTATACAGCACATTTCAGACATGTAATGCTACACAATGTGTTTCAGGAGAGAGAGGCCATAGTAGTAGTATCAGTAGTATTAGAATCAGTAGTAGTATTAGAATCAGTAGTAGTATTAGTAGTAGTGCA